>NC_056725.1:790123721-790413721 GCF_019279795.1 Protopterus annectens
ACCCTCTTCTGCCACAACTTGGGCTAAAGACAGATGGTAATACAATCAAGGAAAGATGCACAGTTTACACATACATAGCTTACACATACCTAATATTACAATATACATCTTACATGTCCTACTGTCAAACATTAAGCAGGTAGCAGAAAACAGAGCAAAATGTGTAGTTTTCATGCTCTCCAGTAATACAAAAATCCAAACCGCCAGGCTGGAAGCAACATACTTTAGTTGCTTCCAGCCTGTCAGTTTATTTCATTGTTTGCTTGCTTGTCTGAACCTTTAGGGTCTTTCACCCTATTTCTTTTTTGCCAGTAACAGAATAGATAAAGAAAATAAAAAAAAGTCATGAATTACATTAACATGAATCACATATTTAACAGTATTTACAATATTATACAAAGCGATGCGCACATGGTAGCAACAAAATGTAGATTCAGTAAGAGCAGTGTAGAGGCACGTACCTCCAAGCAAATATTCTAATTACAGCATAAGCAGCTGAACTGCATGGTAATCGACCAATACAACACAGTGCATTGTGTGTTTGCATGTGTGTGTGTTTGGGCTGCTAAATTCAACAAGCTATAAAGCATCCACGTAGACTCCGGCTGTTTTTTTCCTGCTAATTCCCAGATTTTTGGATATAGCCATGGAAAGGAGTCTACATGGACAGAATGTTGGGAGCTGCTGCTGCTTTCATTCATTTGTATGTGCTACAGGCTGAAGCCAATGCTACTGCTGGTAATAGGCCTAGGCTGAGAAGGAGAAGAGGCCCCAGGCCCCATTTAACTTTTCACAACCTACGTGATGTGGAAATTGAAGAGCACAACAGGGTTGATAGGGACACACCACAAGAAGACTGTGACCTCTGCCATTCTCAACTTAGAGCCAGAGCCAGTCAAGGGGAACCCATCACAGTGGAGACAAAGGTATATGTATCCCTTAGAATCATAGCTACAGGTACCTTTCAGAGACCAATATGGGACATCCTGGGGTGACACAGGCATCAGGATCCAGGATCCTCCCCCAAATCCTGGATGTTATGCTCCACAATGTCAGTGACCACATATATTTTTCCCATAGCTCTGAGGAGAGGGTAAAATATGCAGGAGTTCTACCATGTATCGGGTGCCATAAATTGTACACATTTAGAAATGAAGACACCACCCAGGGAACATGGTAGGCTCTATATAAACTGAAAGGGCTACCACTCTATCAGCTGCCATCTCATGTGTAATTCCAAAGGAATAATCTTAAATGTATGTGCTGGCAACTCAGACAGTTACCACAACTCACATATCTGCCAGGCCTCCTAACTGTACCAGATATTTGCTAGAGGGGGATATTCAACAGGGTCTTTTACTGGGAGATGCAGGCTATGCACTGGAACCATTGATGATGACAACCATCAGAAATGCACACACACACCCAAAGAAGAACACCATAATGAGGCGCATGCTCTAACCAGAAATATCATAGAGTGTGTGTTTGGGCTGCTAAAGTCATGGCTCCGGTACCTAGATACACCTGAGGGATCTCTGCAGTACAATCCATGGACATGTACAGAAATATTCACATCATAATCCCAAGGAAACAGCTTTAGCAGGATCAGTAAGGGGAAGGGGCACACATCCCCCCAACAAGGCCAAGGTCACTACAGACATGGGAGATAATGAGTAAGAGCGGAATCCACCAACTGCGGTGGGTGTGGGGAGACATAGGCTTGCTCAGTATGCCCTTGCATTTGCTAAGAAACAATGCATAGCACACTCACTCACCACCTAGGGGCCAAAAACCTTCCTTCTACTCACATACATATAGTAACATTGATGCCAGGCAACTCACACAACTGTTACCTCCCCATGTATTGACTGTGTACTGCTTGTATCAAACAGAATCAATCTTGAACTAAAACTGTGGCAACTGATGCATTTACAAGGTAAGCCCTGAGCCTGGACTGTATTGTTTAATAATATGAATGTGTGGCATATCCTTGTATTTTTTTAACTGGCGCGGTAAGCAAGAAAAAGGTGGGAGATTTGTACTGAAATTACCTTAACATGTGACAGCAGAGATTTATTTGACTTATACGTGTTCACTACTAAGTAGTAGGCCTCAGGCATCAAAGATTCAGGCAGTCATACCTATCAAAGTAGTGATGATCACTGCCTGCCCTCAGTTTAGCACCATACATTTGTAATTAAAGACAGATGTAATGTAAGTAAGTAATGGTACACATCACAGCCCTCACAAGATCATTCACTATAAAGGTAGGAAATGTTGATGCTATCAGCTGTCTAACTTTCCAAGGCCAATGTAGGTCAAAGCTACAATTACCATTTCAGCACCTCAAATACAAATATACTAAACACTAAGTTAACTATGTACTCTGAGCATCAGACACAAAGCTTATGTATCCCTGAATCCAAAAGATAGAAAACAGGGATATGGCACAATTATCATCATTTGCATAGGGTGTTGTGTGGGGGAGGCAGGAAGACTAGGCTGGCACAAAAGGTCGATGAGTGTACGTGACTAAGAAAGAGAAGCAGATAGACATTTGGATAAACCAAAAAATGACCAGTGAGACAAAATGAGTTACTGTTGTGTTTGTGTGTCTGTAGGGTTTCTCCAGGTGAAATTGGTGTGTGAATGTCTGCATGAGCACAGCCAAGCTCTGTGCTGACTCTACATCTTGGTATGTCGGACAGGTATGAGCCATGCATGGTAGAGGTGGCAGTTCATCCTTGTCATCCCCAACCATGAGAACTGGCTCTTATAGGAGTTGCACTGACATGTCCATGCCCAAGGTCATATGCAGTGCTGCTACCTGAACCTGACTGATGTCTTCTGGGCAATTTTCCTTCATAGGGATGCCCACAACTATGATCCCGTGGCCTGCCACTTCTGGGTGTGGACAGCACACTCACTGATTGAACATTAGAAGTACTGCCACTATGGCAGTGTGATCGGTCATGACCACATTGGCTGACAGCAGATGATGTGGCTGACCTATGGCCATGAGAATGTTGTTCCCCTTCCAGCAGATGTTCCATCACAGACAACACATTCAATGACAGACACTCCTGAGTCCATCACAGACACCCCTTGTTCCAATGTGTGGTTCATCTAATGCATAGAATCAACAACATGGTGGAGGCACTCATGCATGTCAGATTTTGCCATATCTACAGCCCTGAGCATTTGTTTTGAGCACCTATGAGAAAATGCCTGTACCTCCGTGACAGTCCTAAATATACATTGAGTGGCATGGGAAGAGACATCTACACCAGGTGTAGGAGGGACAGCAGTCTTCCTCCTGAGCATCCCTATCAGCCCTCCTGGGTGGCACCATACTGACACTTTGGCTATGGCCACAGTCAACATGCACTGAAGCCACAGTAGCCACACTTCTCTGATCAATGGCATCACCCTCCACTTGTCCAATATCTGAGGGCTCACTGGAATGGGCGTAGGCCTACTGGCTGTGTCCAATGGAACTTCAGGGGATGGCTGTATGTCAACCTTAGTGTCAGATTCAACTTCTGTACCACCCTGGCTGGGCCTCAGTTTGGCCACAATCATCATCAGAGTCTGCTGATACAATCAAAGGTGGCAGAGGGCCCACACATCCACTGTCATGATCATCTATGATAAAAAGCAACAAACACAGGAAAAAATTAATACCTACACTACTATAGTCCAATATATGCTAACAAAGTAACAGTGCTGCCACTATTACAGACAGTACAGAAATACACACAACAGGCCTGACATCAGCAGCAAAAACAGAAATATTTCTCTAAATTGCTCAGCAGTACTGACATAAAAATTTTTGGCTTACCATCTGCAGATGAGATACTTCTCTGCAATACAAAACGTCCTGGAAGAAGTTAAGCAAGCAATAAGGGCAACATCATCACAATTAGCAGTAACACGGGGGGGTAATAATTTTACCCCTTTATATGTACATTAACTATACTTTCAACAAGAACGTGCTTGACAACTGCAAACTAAGCTAATAAGTGTAGCAATCTTCAATTCCCTCCCAGAAACGACATGTGACACAGAAGTAACTTATTGATTTAATTTTTTTTACTATGCAACAGTGTTCAACTGTTGAGATTCTAAGGCTTACCTGAAAGCTCCTCCTGGGATGTGCTTGCTGACTCTGAAACTGTTGCTCCAACATCCAGCATATCTTGTACTGTACTCTCCAGGAGATATTTGTGTCCCTGATATTGGCTAGGAACTGTTCATTGGGTGTCAGTGGTGGTTCACTAGCAGGCCATCCCCAGTAACCATCTGGTCACAGCCCACTGCAGCTGCTCTCCTCTATGCAGATGTGATCATGTCAGTGACCTTGTGGTGCACTTGCTTGTATGTCCTGCGTGGCTACCCATGGCATGCAGATCATCCACAATCTGTTGCCAAATTTGCATCCTATGTGACATATCTCCCTGCTCCTTTCCAGTAGAAAAGTACCATGTTGCTTAAAGACATCCACTATAACCTGGTTCTCAGCAGGGTGCTCTGAGGATTGACACACCTGGGTGGCGTACTGCTAGGTGTCCTAAAAGATAACAGAAGGATAATACACATAAGTATCATATAACTACTAAATAACTGCTTCCAGATCAAACAGAAAATGTAGACACTCAGTATTAACCCCTGGAGAAACATATGACAGTTTACAGATGTGAAATATGAACAACAGTCATAATGCAATACAAGGAGAGTAACCAGAGTAGCATGTGCCATAACAATAACTCTCCTTTGTTCCCCCCCAAAGAACAGTCCATTCTTGTTTGTGCCATAACAGTAACTCACCTTTGCTCCCCCCAAAATTACAGTCTATCCTTGTTTGTGCCATAACAATAACTCACCTTTGCTCCCCCCAAAAGGGCAGGAAAATGACACATGTTGCTAACAAACCATCTTTGAAATGCTAAAAATTCTATCAAAGGAAGTGTCTCTAAAACATTTGCAGATATTTATCACACAGCATTCAATTTTCATGTACTGGCAATCATGTATACCTCTAAAATGACTTGACAGACATGACCATACCACCAGTACAGATAAAAATGTAAAAGCCTTTGCTTCAGATTTTTCTTAAATACATTCCAGCATATGCAGTAAGGAGCTAACAAAATGGAAGCATACCTTCTGAAGTTCAGTACTGCTCTGTACAGATATATCCTGAAGAAATAGCTTATGTGCAGTCTTCCCAACAGAAACAAGTCTCTTCACCATCAGTTTGCCTAGCTACACAGTTGCCTTTTTATAGCATGCAGATTCAGGGCTGTTAGTATGGTGAAGATGCAAATGAGGTGTGAACTCTAGAACTGCTGAATCTCAAATACTTGGATCCATGTAGGACAAGTAAACAGAGTGCAGGCACTCCCTTAGTGTTTGGTTTTAATGGATTGCAACTGTGAATGATTAGTGGTGGGGAGAAGGAAAACACAACAGCACTGCAGGCTGCCTTACTTCCACTGGGTGTGTTAGGTTAGATCTACAAAGTGTTAGATGTAAGGATAGAAATGCAACTAAGCAGCAAACAGTTTACAGGTTGTGTTCCTTAACATCCATCCTGGCCTTCATTTGTTGGCAAATGCATATGATATTATTTCCACTTAATATCCTGCATATCTCAGATTACTGGTCAGATAAATGAAGAATTGCCAACAAGCAAAGAACTGTAAGACACAGTTGTATATTTGGAAGCAGTAATCATGACAGGCTGTGTGCTCACAAGGTACACTACATCCAAAAATAATAAATGCACAAATAACACTTATATGATTAGATATCACTGTAGATGCTGTTGCAGTTGGTTGTGTGCAGATTAAGTTCAGTTGTTTGCTGCAAGCTCTTTGTGTGGCAAAGAAGGATAAGGCACCCATCCTGTATTCTGAAGGTGCATTGGAATAAGAGTTCATATCCAGATTTATGTAGACATACCTCATGTAAGCCATGGTTTTCTTGTGTGTTTCTCATGCATTGATTTTCCTCATTTTAAGTACTTGCCCCTTTTTTCTATTTTTAATTTCTGTCGTGTTAGTCAAATTTTTTTTTTTTTTATGGGGGACAGTGTTTGTGAGATGTGGCACTTAGAGCAATCAAGGGAAAGTAGGAAATGAATGCCAGGTTTGGCTGCACGTATCTCATTTTCACAAAGCATGGCAGTGCACAAACAGGACAATTGGACCCTCCAGGAAACATACAGGACCCAGACAGCCAAAAATAGAAAATGGATACATTCAATTAATGCTATTGGGCATTGCACAAACCCAGTAAGTGATGTTGCATGGCAGATAACAGCAAAAACCTTAAGACTTATTAGAAAAAGAAAGAATATCATCTAACTAGCCCTGTGGAAGTAGGTTTAAGGGTAGGGCTGGTAGAGTACAGATGGTTCTTGGTTCTAGTACAGGGTGTACAACATTTTTTTCCTGTTGTGACATTGTAGTCTATAGCAATGAACTGAAAGATGGGCAAGTGTTGTTTCAACCTTCTTATGGCAACAGGTGTAAGTGTAGGACTACCATACACATGGTCCTGGGTTCGAATGCAAGATATTCTACACACTTTCATTGTTGTTCCACTTCCCATTATAGCCACTCTCACTTATAACACTAGAGATAGTGGAGCTGATATTATTTATATGTACGAGGTCTGACACAGTAGTATTGTGTCAGTTATTTATTATCTATGTATTACCACATTTATTATCAGATTTATGATTGTGGGTATACTGTCAACTATATTTCTGTAAGTATAGTTCTACTGTCTGGACTGGCATGGCCTTCATATTTGCCTAACATACATATTTAACTGCCTGTACATCCAATAACTTTGGAATTTTAATTGCATTTATGTAATGCCTCACTGCTACTCTCTGCTTACCCTTGCACAAACTCATTGCTAGGTAATGGGCACAGTCAAGCACCATGTTTGCATGATGGTAAGCAGAGCACAACGGTTTCAAACATTGTGCATACTCCCAGTAAACACGATAACTGGAATTGGCAGGAAAGCACCTGTCTCCATTGCTCTAGATCCATGGCAGGTATTTGTGGGGAAGGTGCCAGGTTTAGGATACAGAGATGGGATGTCCAAGAGTCCAAGATTTTTATTGGACTCCTAGTTAACATCCACAGAGACAGGCTTCTGCAGGGGAACTATTCAAGCTCCCAGCCTAAGTCGGAGGCTTGAGATACTTTAGCCTGGGTTGTATCCAGTGCCACAGGTATCCTGCACACTAGAGAGCAATGTAGGCATCATTATAATGGCCTAGAGAGGAGGAAGAGAGATATTTTTGACTGTTGAATAGAGGAATTCTGTACTGAGGACATCCTACACCTGTGTGAATAACATCTACAAGTACTAACTGTAAGACTTAGAGAGCTGAATATAGGCAAGACTGGTTGGTATTCACAATGGTCTTCTGCTTTGTTCTGTTTTTTTTTTTCTACAGCTGCCAGTGACCGCGAGTGCAATGTCTGAACCCATGGTGCTAGACTGGCAAGGATGAGGAAAGCATGTGGCATGTATATAGCAGAAGAGTACTGTTATTTTAGCATTAAAATTTAAAGATAGCTTTTTGGTAAGTTATACTGTTCTATCAAATTGAGCATACATATCTCAACTGTAAAATCAAATATGAATGCATTAGTCTGTAGCACAAACCAAGAGTACAATATTAGACTTTAGTCAGAGGTTGTGTGTTCAAATACCACACTTCCTAACTATCCAGTATTGTTAATTCTTCAATACTATTTAAATTAAATAAAAACCTCTATACCAGTGGCACAAATGCCATGCTGTAAACTGTAATCTGTATAACTGGAACACTCCTATCTACAATATATGCACATGTCAAGGATTACTTGCTGCAATCTCTAGTATAGTGTGCATCTGTTAAGAGGCGGTAGTCTTAAATTTAAAAGTTAAGATAAAAGAGTCAGTCACATACGAGGGTAGTAATCTTATCTTTATTTTTCTCTCACCCCAACCCTTATCTCTTTTTTATTCTATTTTTATTTTATTTCATATTATTTATAAAAAATATGTTTTGTGTCATTTTATTTTATTTTATGCATTTTTATGTTATTTTATTCTACAAAATTAATCCTTATTTTATTTTTATTTTATTTTATTTGGTTATTTTCTTTTTTTTTATTTTATTATGTGTCGTTAAAATGTGTACATGCCATCCATGTGTATCACATCACTAAATGCTCTACAGCACAACGTGGTAGGCCTGTCCCACGGTATCTACCTACCCCCCTCCACCCGCTCCAGCACAGATGCGCAGCACTTATGGGAGCCAACCTGGAAGCACTGCCTCTGCTGCCCCCGCACTATGTGCACCCTCAGGTAGACCTGCCCAGAGGCTGGTCCAGTGGTACCTTCCAGAAACAGGGGCGGAAGTGGTGATTTTATCACCCGCACCAAGTTGCCAGGGATGGTACGTAGGGTTGTGCTGCACTTTTGGTGCATGCGTATGTCATCTGCAGAAGCTGCTCTCACTCCTTTTGTGGATTACTAGGAGGAGGAGAAGGAGACATCAAGCACTCTAGACAGTGGTGGAGTGAGGTGACAGTGATGACAGTCCAGTAGATGAGGACTCAATTCTCTCTATCACCCAGCTTGATTACCATGTATTTAGGATGTCCCCACCCTCACCCCAATCATGGTGTCCCCCAACCTTTTATGTCCATCACCATCCCTGTATCATGTCTTGTTTGTCTTGTCTGTCTGCAACTGCTTCCTCACTTACCCATCTTATGACCCAGACATCCCTATGTTCCTTCCCCAACATTCCTCTCTCTCTCAAAAAAAAAAAAACAATTGGCACCTGTATCACAAAAAAAAAAAAATCCCATATATAGCTCTCCATTTCACACATACTTGATTTGGCCCAATTGGCTATTCAATATGATTGTGTTGTGGTCACCCATCTCTCTGGAGGTGGGAGTCCAAATTCAGTTATTTTCCACATATGTTCATTTACACTGTTAAAGACATGGAGAGTTATGGTTCTTTCTTACCTGCCTCCAAACATTCCTGCCCTGCTTTCCATTTATTCTTCACCACTGTCCTATCTACCCATTTCACTTCTTTAATGCATTTTTGTGTGAAGGTGCACATTGTGCACAAACGTGCAGCAATGGTGAATGGTGGCAATGCATTTACATGTATTTAAAAGTATTTTATACACCTGTAAAATAATTATATACACCTGTATTTGAACCCAGTACCATCTGTACCCAACAACAAATGTATCAATCCATTAACACGTGCTGCCACAGAGTCAGTTAAAAGCAGGTATATTGCATAAACTCAATATTAACTGTCAGCCTTTAGCAATGTGGCTTTCATTTGCACACTGTTTAGCTACAAGCAGACGTGTATCTCACAAGTGTATGCACTTTGCTAACCTTTGCACAAAACCAGCTGCTCACCAGGCTATGGAAATGTATATATTATGCTGTATTACTGTTGGTCTGTAGACTTCTTGGATGCTGACACCAAAGACCTGGATGAGGGATAACAAGACATACCATCTGTGCTGAGGTATCTAAGACCTTTGACACTATCATGTCTCATAGTAAAGATTTCCCATGTGGGAATTAAGCGATACAGTAGTAGAGGGATAGGCAACTGGCTCACTGACAGAACACACAGTCTCAAAGTCGGGGACTGCACCTCCACCACTAGCCACTTACCATTAGAATGCCACAAGAATCTGTGCCGGGTCCTCAACTGTTTGCAAACTACATCTCTGATGCACAGACTATGGGAGATGGCCTGTGGCTTACAAAGTTTGCAGAAGACTGGTAACTGGACACAGTCATACAGAGTCCCCCAGTGATGGTAACATATTACAGAAGGGGCTGCCACATACAAATGATTGGTGCCAAACCCATGGACTGAACCATAAAGCATGCAATGGCTCATTGTCCCCTTTGACAATGAAGTACCCCTGCTAATTATGATATGCATAGCACCCCTCTAAGCTCAAACACAGTGTTGTGAAACATGGGACTACATATTGATAGCAATTTACACTTTCATCTCTATGTGTCCATAGTGATGTCACACACATTCTGCATCGCACACATCATACATATAGACATCACATCCAAGACCAGGGTGGTCTATCTCTGCTGTACTCTACCCTTATCAGACCACTAATTGAGTACAATGCTTCCTTCTGTCTGCCCCTCACCAGACACCTGCTGCAATTGCAGAAGACACAGGGTTGTGCCTGAGAGACTCCAGGGCCTTCAAACATGACATACATGGAAAGAGTGAAAGACCTGTCACAGTACTCAGTATCATGCAGGCTGCTTTGAGGGCACCTATGCCTGCCCTACAGAACAGTCTCAGTTCCTGCCCTACTAGAAATTATGGACATCTGTAAAATCAAATGGGACAAGAATATCTTGGTGCAGAGTTCTCAACCTAGCCTGTTACATAAACAGAGCATACTGGGAAGACAGAATCCCAGATGACTCAACCCCTCTGTAATAGACTCCCACTGCATGTGAAGCAGTGCTCCTCAATGTCCCTGTTCAAGTGCAACCTTGACTACTGGTTGGGTGATTGTAGTAAAGTCACTCTTTTTTAATTTCTCCAAATCTTTTGGGTTTCTAATGCTATGACAGGAGTGGACCCCATTCCTAAGTCAAAGTACGATTAAAGTTCATGAAATTAGTATTATTTCAATCTTTGATGTCAGCCAAATGTGCTCTTAAGAGCACCTACCATTTGCCCAGTAATTACTCCTACAATTCGTACAGAGTTACATGCATTAGTAATATATCTAAATATGATTGTAGATTCTTTTTTATAAGACCTTTTGCTCCTAGTACTATTGGAACTGTCTGGGTATCTTTCTTCTACATTGCTCTTGTTTTTGCCTGCAAATCCTGATATTTTATGACTTTGTCTCTCTCTGTACACAAGACACTGTAGTCACTGGGTGTAGTGATTTCAATGATCAATGCTACTTTTGTCTTCTTTTCATGGACCACTATATCTGGTTTTCTAGCATCTATCTTTTAACTGTTGGTAATGGGTGATTCCATGTGATATAAACTTCATCATTTTTATGACACTTTGTGGTTTATGTTTCCAATGTCTTTCAGCCACTTCAGTATTATAATGGTTGCACAATCCCCAGTGCAACAGTCTGGCCACATTATTATGCCTTTCAGTATACAGTCCTTCAGCCATTAGTATGTCGCACCCAGCAATGAGGTGTGCAACTGTTTCCAATTCTGTTTTACAAAACCTACATTTCTCTGTTTCTCACACATGTTCAAAGTACTTTGTAAATCAGTGTGTATGTATCCCCCTATCTTGGGCTGCCAATATTAACCTTTCATCTTCTGGTTTGAGTTCACCTCTCTTTAACCATTCTTGCATTTGATCCTGATTAACATGGGGTTCTTCCAGGAGTTTTCTATACTTGCAACAATATTTATGTTTTCCACATTTCTTGCCTTCTCATCTGATCCTTCACCTTATATTCTTTATTTTGCTTTTTGACACATTCAGTTGCTGCCTGATTTTATATCGACTTCTGGTTTGATCGCCATTCCCACGTGACGCCGATATGCTTCTGCTAGACTAAACAGGGAAGTCATCTTAGATTTATTCTTCTCATGTTTCAAAACTTTCGCTACATTTGGATCCTGTGAGGTCAGCAGATATGTGTGCAGTCCCACAATTGCAGATCTATACATGTAATCAATTTCAAGGAGGCCCATACCTCCTTCGGAATGGGGAATGTACAATCTTGGTATGCACTGATTTTTATAAATCATTTAATGAGCATGAATCATCCTTCTTGTTTTCCTATCTAATCTATCCAACACCTTTTAGGGCCAGTCAATCACTCCAAAACTGTAAGTTAGGACAGGAAGAGCAAATTGGTTTATAGCTTGAATTTTGTTCCTAGATGTCAACTCTGTTTTCAGGATCAATTTAAGTCTTCTAAAATATTCCTTACTTAGCTTTATTCACATTTATTCATGTTTTATTATTGATCCTTTATCATTTCCCAAATATTTATATACTCCCTCTTGCTCAAGTTCTTTTGTATTACATTTCTGTCCCAAACTGATGTTTTCTTGGTGCTGCAGCTTTCCTACTTTAAAGATTGCTTTTGCACATTTGTGAAGACCAAGTGACATTATTATATCATCTGAAAAAAGATTTGACTACTTGCAGTTGTGCTTTTAGTTCCTCGTCTGTTGAGCCATACAGTTTTAAATTATTGACAAAGAGAAGATGAGAAGTATTTAAACTTTATTGTTTTCTAGGAGCCAAATTATAGCCATGGCCTAAGCTGTTAAGTAGATAGCTTAATGGGTTAAGGGCAAGAGAGAATAGCATCAGTGACAGAGACTCACCTTAGAATATCCCCCTTTGGATTTTTATCCCTGGAATAATAATTTGTCTCTTATCATGCCTTAATTGCAAAGTGGTCTGCCACTGTTTCATGGTCACTGTGATGAAATCAATCAGTGTAGGGTGTATCTTATACATTTTAAGCACTCTTTTATCCATGAATGTGGAATACTGTCAAATGTTTTTTTGTAGTCAATCCATACCATACTTAGATTCTTCCCCTTTTTACAGTTTGCCACTATGACTTTATTTAGCAACAAGTAATCCTTCATTCCATATAACTATCTTTTATTGCCCTTTTGTTCTATTACCATAATTGAGTTTTCTTCTAAATGACTATTAACTCTGGCAGCATCAATTCCAGTGTGTAGTTTATATATCATAAGAAGGCAAGTTATTGGTCTATACTTTTTAGGGTAGCTTGCAGGTTCACTCAAGTAGGAGCATTGTTTTTCCTGTTGTTAACCTGGTTGGTGTCTGTTTGGGGTGCACATATAAATAGTTCTTACTCATGGCTAAATCTTCACACAAAAATGTTAATACTTTTAGCCAGAAGTTAGGTACTGCATCTGGACCTGGGGTTTTCCAGTTAGCTGCTTTTCTTAACTTTGTTTCAATCTCTGTGGCTGTTAAGTCATCCCATTTCATATCATATCCTCTACATTTGAATTTC
The DNA here is from genome assembly GCF_019279795.1 of Protopterus annectens. Lineage (NCBI taxonomy): Eukaryota > Metazoa > Chordata > Ceratodontiformes > Protopteridae > Protopterus > Protopterus annectens. The sequence goes on from NC_056725.1 coordinate 790,136,821, forward strand.
TTATTCTTTCTTTTATTTTTTCTATCCATTTAGCATCTTGGTTATGATCCACAGGATCTTCATAAATACTTCTCCAAAATGTATCTATTTCTTCTTCTTTGGGTAGTCTTTCAATTCCTTTTGCCTTGTTTCCCAATTCTGTACAAAAATGTTTTGGGTCATCAATGAATTGCTTATTTTGCACATTTCCTTTAAATCTATCTCCATATCTTTTACGTTTTTTCACCTGTGCTGAGATTTTTAGTTCGTTATTTGTGATAGTGCATTTGTGATAGTGCATGATGTTTAGCCACGGTGGTGCAGTGGTAGCATTGCTGCCTCACAGCAAAAGGTTCTCCTGTTCAATTCTCGGCTGGAGTGCCTTCTGTGTGGAGTCTGCATGTCCTCCCCATGGTCGAGTGGCATTCAAAAGACATGTGTGAATGGGCGTGCCTTCACTGAAGGTTGGGTGTCGGGCTGGCAACTTGGCACCATAAAAATCTACTGCCAATCATTAGTGGACTGGAGTTCCGCTGTGTCAACCCTTTAATGGGAAAAGCCGAAAAGGCAAACAAACTTTTGTGATAGTGCACGATAGATCCTGATCTATTCTAATACTGCACATTGCTTTTATCACATCTATCTTTCTAAGTATTTTTGTTGATCTGTTCCTTCTTCTATACTCTTCTAACAGTGACAATTCTTGTCTTAATTGCTTTATAGTTTTCTCTATTCGATACTTCCATGATGGTATTTGATTTCTCCTCTTCCTTTCCTTCACTACCCTGTGTTCTTGTGGTAGAACTTTATCTGTTATTAATTTAGCTGCACATTAATATATCCTGTTTACTTCTGTTATATTGCATGGATGTCTATGCACAGTCCTAATTACACTGTTCATTTGTTTCATCAGACTTTTGACTTTTTGGGTTTTATGTACCTTCTGCAGTCTATTTCTTTCATTGATCTTAATATGTCTATTAATCTCTATTAAATTAAGCAACTCTTCATTTTCTTCTAAACTGAGACACATTTTTTGTTCTCCATTTCCTGCGGGCATTCTGTGGAAAGTTTTATAGCATCTTCCTGTGGCACATTCTCTTCAATTTCATCCTGTGTCTTCCATTGCTCTGTCATATGGGAACTCACTGGCCTATCACTCCTCAACATTGACTGTGTCAGCGTTGCCTCAGTTTCCTGTTCCTTCCCTTGCTGTCCAGCATTAAGTGGACTTTTATACTGGTTTCCTGTGGAAACCTCCAATATAACCTCATATGGCAACTGACCCGTTGCTTCCTGTTCCAACAGTCTCTCCTTAATTTGGAGATCCATTGCTCTATCTTGCTGCTATGCTTTCTAAGTTAGATTTTCTACACTGATTCCTTCACTTCACAGGGACTCCGTAACCTCAGTTTCTATTTCTTTAACTTCTTCATTGCTAATTTCCTTTTCTACTTTTCCTCTTTGTCTTCTTAGTTTTTTGTAATGTAAATGTTTCCATGTCTGGATTCTTTTACTTGTATTTCTCTTCAAATATCTTTGGTGCTGCTCTTTTTGTATTTATTAGTTTTGCTTTCTACTTTGCATAAATGTTACACCATGTTAAATCTCTTTTTTCTTTCCCATGTCCATATTTTCTTCAGATGTCTCTTGATCTTCCTATTTCTCCTTACACTGGAGACTCATTCCATCATGTTGTGCTGTAACCTGTGTTAGACGTTCTACACCAAATATTTCACTTCACAGGCATTCCATAACTTCAACTTCTATTTTTTAACTTCTACTTTACTAATCTTCTTTTCTACATTCCCTCTTTGTGATGTTACTTTTTATTGTGAAATTTTCCATATCTGGATGGCTTTGTCTGTATTTCTCTTTGAATATTTTTAGGGCTGCATTTTTGTATTGATTCATTTGGCTTTCAACTTTGCATAAATATTGCACCATTTCAAATCTCTCTTTCTTTCCCATGCCCATATTTTGTTTATACTTTTCAAAAATCTCTAGGTTTTGTTGTTTATATATTTGCACTTCCTCATATGCTTCTTTTTCCAAACAAGTCAAAGTTTTTTGGTTTATATGATGTTTTTCACAAATCTGTTGTATAAATGAGCACATTTTTTTATTTGAAGCTTCTAACATTTTTTCTTCTGGAGTCATCTCTGGGGTGGCACTTATGTGCCTCATGGACAGGGCCAGTTTGTGCTGCTCACAAAATCACTCTGCTAACAATGAACATCTAACTATGCTCAATAAGGGTACTTGTGTTTTAACACAGCTAGGGTTCTAAGCACCATAGGGCCATTAGGCTAGTAGCCTACTATGAACATGTGAAGCTATGAGCCTATACAGGCCTCCCAACATGTTGTCCCCATATGGCCTGCTGATGTAATCTACTATATGTTCAACTACACTCTTATAAAAGTCAGACTTGTGCCATGGTGTGTGCATAAAGTACTGTGTTCTGTAGTCTGTGTACCTTAGATAGGTAGGAGGTCTGTTCTCACTGCAGTCAACTGGGTGCATGTGTGTGTGTTTGTGTGTTTCACTAGACAGAAGACCAGAAGTGTGTATTGCACAGTTACTGTTGCAATACCCAGGATTGACAGTATTTTGAGGTATTACGTTAAGAAGTAGTATTAAGGATATGGAATTGATTCCCCATCAAACATATTTAAATAAGAAAGGTACTTTTCCGTGCCTGAATTGTTCTAGCTGTAAGCTTATTACAAGTGATAATAATTTTATACATCCATTAACTCGAAAAAATATTTTTTAAACTATTTTCTAGTGCCATGTGTCCTTGTTTTTATGTAGGAAAGTCTACCAGAAGGCTAAGAGATCATATTTTGGAACAACAATCAGACATTAGACGTAAAATCTTAACAAATCCGCTTGCTAAACATGTAGCAGATTGTGGCTGAAGTCATACTTATGGATTTAGGGTGATACAAATTCTTTCTAAGAATATAAGAGGAGGTGATTATAACAATAAATTAGATGTAATGGAGTATGGGTGGATTTTATTTCTACAAGCTGATTCAACACAAGGCTTGAACACAATGGTTACACTCAAGCCCATCCGAAGAGCTAGACAAATGAATCTAAAATAGAGTATTATGTTTGGTAGAGTCTGTTTTATTGTATTTTATAATTTTATTACTTGTGGTTGTCCATTGGGGGGGTTATGTCATGTGACTTGCTTCATCTGTTATTTAAATGGATTGAATTGCATGGTTTTTCAGCAATGAAGAAGGGAGATGTTGTTCCCAAAACTTTGTGTTTTAAATATAGGAGCATTTCTGTAGTCCGGCATGTTATCATGTCTGTCTCTATCATTCATGACAGTGTGTATTGTGCTCTCTCTCTCTCTCTCTCTATATATATATATATATATATATATATATATATATATATATACCATGCACATAAGGCAACTAGCCTATATTGCCCATGCTATTGCATACAGGTATAGCAGTGTCCCTCCTAACACATCCAGCAGATGGTATAGTGCCAGCACAGTGTACATGGTTACCCTCATAGTGTGTGGATGTATCATAATAGTTGTTGAAGTGTGTGTGTGTGCATACTCATCTCTTGTCACTGTAAATCACATATGATGTGTCAGAGACATGGGATTACTGGTAGTATTATTCTGGTATTGTTTAAGACTTGTATGGAACCAGTGGTGAGGTGTGCCACCCATGGAGGATTGGCATTGTTAGCATCAACAATGAGGGCTGACAATTGTACACTTCCAGATACATGTGAAGATAGTGTTGCCTGCAATAACCTACATCTGTTACTACACTAGCATTATGCCTAACTCTACCTTGGCCAAAACAGTCAGTATGGGCAATGATGGTGGCATTGGCAACTGTCCATACGTGGGTAGGAATGGAAGCAGTGTGTACCACACATACTGTAATTAATACATCAGCCAGTACAGTCTCCTTAAACTGGTACCTTTGTCCTCACAGAGATGCTGGCAGTGCTAGGTGAAAGGCTTTATGAATGCAATGTAACACAGTAATCAACTCCATGCTAGACTGGGAATCAGTAGATTATGTCTGAATGGTAGTCTGGCATATCTGATGACTGATCCCAAATGCCAAACACCCCAGAGCCCAACTGTGCCATAGGACAACATCAGGCACCCCTGCAAGGCTGCACAGTGGTGAGAGCACCAATATCATATGCAGTGCACTCATCTCTGACAGCCACAAAGGGAGAATTATTAGTGCACAGGGGCAGAGAAATCTTCTTCCTCAATGGGTATATTAAGCAGTCAAACAGTACAGCCATATATTTTTATGTGTCTGAGGCAAAACCTTCACCATGTGCTGTACATGGACACCCACCCAGGATGTAAACAGACAGTGCCTATATGTCATCAGACTGTGACTCATGTATGTGTCTTGTCATGATTGTCAACTTCATCATCATCATCCTCCCTTTTTTCCTAGGAGTTAGTGTGTCATATTAATTGCCACCATCTCTCTTGATTCAGTGCAACTGTCCTATCTACTTCAATAGTCATGCCTGACTGTCACAGATCTTCTCTCACACAACCATCCATCTTTTTGCTGGATGACCTCATTTCCCTTACCTTCTTCATATCGGTCCCAAATCTTCAGCAAATTTCTGCTTTTCTGCACATGTGCCCAAACCACCATAATCTGTTCTCTTTGACCTTCTGTGCAATTGGAGTTAATCTGGCTTCTGCTCTGATGACTTCATTTCTTCGTCTGTACTACAGTGAGTATCATACCACCGAACTCAGGTACTTCATTTCCATCACCTCTAGCTTTCTCAACTGTTCTGATTTCTGCACTGATCAAACCATTGTTTTGTACATCTTCATTTTCAGGTTCTGTCAACTCGCCAGCCCCAATATTGGTGGCAGCATTAGCTTGTTTCTGCTCCAGCCTCTGCAGTTGTCATAGCATTGCTTTGGCCTGTGAATATGTAACAAAAGACTCATGACTGAGCATGAGTATCTGTGCTACAGTCATATCTCTGTGGCATGCATGCTAAGGATGTCCATGTAAGATATACCATAAAATCCCAACCTATGTCTGCTACCATCCTGATGTGGCTAGATAACTGATGTTCTTATAAAATATATGACTACAGTCTATATATGCAGTACTGATGAATAGGAATCTGCTTTATGTGGTACTAACCCAGTCCATAATATCAACATACATGGGAGTGGGTCTATCTTGATGACAGTGTCCATTCAATCCCGGATGATCCCTGTATATTTATCGTCCTGCAAAAAAACTCCTTTGGCTTTTTCAGCCTGCTTCTCTTAGATGGCTCACCCACTGCCAAACTCTCAGCTGCTATGAAATGTGTTTCTTCCTTGACATGTTTAACTTGCCAGTAATATGCTTATGGCACTCCTGCAATGTAAGTGTGATATCCCAGGCCACTATCTGCCACACTTCATCCCATAAAGCTTAGTTAGTACCCCATCTCCCTAGCAGCTGCCATCCATAGGTCCTGAGATTTAGCAAATATTTTCAGCAGGGCTAAAACTGTCCAGCTTCTGCTATCCACCAGATGTACATACACATATGAACATATGACATATAGCTACAGATAGTATACTGCAGGGACTGGTACAATGAGATTTACAGACAAAGCAGTAACCTTCTTATACCACATTTTAGTCAAAGGGACAGCTAAGGGGTTCTTCCCTACTATACTTCATACAGACAGATAAGGAAATACATACAGCAGGTGTACTTACCACCCATTGTCGTATATGAGCTCCCAACAGGCCTCAATATTTTGTTAGGATCTACAGGTATGTGTGGGATAGGGAGGTTATCCCTGATTTCAACATTAGAGAATCCCAATGGAAGTACTGGTGACAGAGTTCAACACTGCTGTATTGGGGAGATGTATGTGTAAGCACAGGAATGTTGCACTCAGCACTTCAGGCCATGACTACACATGGAATTTCATTTCCATAAGCACTGACAAATGTACAAGGACATGTCCTGATATCAAGGACCACCTTCCTGCTAGTCAATCAATGTAAACCTCTCACATTCAGGTACACAAGTCCCCTGTCTTTGACCGAACATACGTTTCTTTAACAAATGCAGGGATGTGATTTAATGTTGACAGTATGGCTGGCCAGACAGTAAATATGTTGATGGCATGGAACATCTGTACAGATAAAGGGGTTGAGGGGGTGAGATTGTTTTGCATGTGTGTGTGTGTGTGTGTGTGTGTGTGTGTGTGTGTGTGTGTGTGTGTGTGTGTGTGTGTGTGTGTGTGTGAGTTAGGGTTATGGTTGGGGTTTAGTGAGGGATGGGTGTTGTCTGTTTGTGTGGAAGTTTGTGTATTTTGGGGTAAGGGTAAGGATTAGATTAGGGGGATAGAGGTAGTGTTGTTTGTGTGTATTTGTGAATGCTTGTGTGTCTGAGTCTTTCTTTTGTAGTGGCAGTGTTATGGGAAGGTTTTAATAATGCTAAGGTGTAGGACTAGGGTTAGGGTTGAAGGAACAGGCAGCAATAGGGTTAGGGTTATCACCTATTACTAAGGTAGTACAGGGGGGAGGAGTCCCCCTGCCCTCTTTAGTAATGGGTGCTAACCCTAACCCTAATGCTGCTCTATCTCCCATCCCTGACCCTACACCTTACCATCATTAAAGCCTTCCTGTAACACTGCCATTATTTAATATCAAGAGAGGAAATAGTTTTCCTCTCTCTGCATTATTGTGTTCAGCATTTTTTTGTTTTCGGTTTTATGGATAATCAAACTTATTTTGTCAGAGTTATGCATTTGACACTATGGTAGTTTGGTCATTCACAATATATCCAAGTACACATACAGATATTGTCAACCTGACATAAAGTGAAGTCCTGTTCAGGGGTGTACCGCCATACAAAGATAGATAAAAATAGATCATACTTTCAAAGTGCTGTGCATCTCCTCAGATCTGCTTCTGGGTCCATAAAATGCTGCTGCTGTTCTTCCTCATAGTGTTGTCAAGATATCCTCAGTAGCTTTTAAAATCTGTGTTACTTGGCATACAAAATGGTGGCATGTTCTAAAGCAATTCAAATGTATACCTGTTAGCAGAACACAAAAGCAAACTAGTCCAGGTATTTGGAATATGAATTATATTTTGCTGCCACATACTTGTGACATGAAGTGCAGTTTGCTGTGCATAATGACCTTAGTGCCATCTTCTTCCAGCAGGCTAAATGACAGTGACAGGCACTACATAGCTTCTACATGTGCTGCTTTTTTGAGTTGCAGTGGTCTGTGAACTAAAATTTTCACTTCTCACAAGATTTGTGCAAGGTGGTACTTAACTCCCTACTGAATATTCCTTGTACTTCTGTAGTGCATAGATATGCCTGCTTGCATGTTTGCTGTGCTGCTTACCTGTGTGAAATGAAGTGCAGCTTCCTGCATTAAGGTGTCTTGCTTTGGATATGTAATGCCTACATTCGCTGTTGTGCAGTGTTGCCATACTGGACAACATTACACAGTTATGCAGCATGACTATGAATCCTAGTCTGTGTATTGTTTTTCAGTTCTACAGGTTTCAGGTTTTGTTATTGGATGGTTTCCGTACTATTTGACATAATGCCTTTAGTCAGTACTTAAGTCCCCTATCCTGATTAGCAATATTATGTTTTTCTTACTATATTTCACATTTTGGTATTGCAATACCACACTAAGTGTGTGCATAGTGTATGCATCATTTAAGGTGTTTCTCTTTATCCACGATTGTGTAGTCATGGAGTTAATATATTTAAGTAAGGGTGTAGTAGGAATAAATGAACCCTCCCACCAATAAGGACAGCAGAGGATGTACCCCCAAGCACAAAAGTACTGTGTCAGTGTTGTGCAGTATGATAGGTTAGGATATCATGCAATCAATTATTTGTGATCAATAAATAAATTATGAGAGTTTGCAAGCTGACCTTTCAGAGCAGAAGCTTCCAACATATATCTGAGGGACTGAATATAATAGCATATGCAGCAGACTCTAAAATATGGGGCTCCAGAAACCAGAATGGCTCAAGACAGTCATGAAACTGGATGGTAGGAAGGACAATGCTAGCAGGTGGCTAGTCAGGGAGTTCTAAAGTGTCTGGATTAGATGGAATCAGCAAGCCCATGTCAGAAATAACATCAGACAAGACTTATTTATGCATTTATTTCCCTTTGTTTACTGGGATGGTCTGACTAGGCAAAGCCTATTTAAGGCACAGGTCAAGGAGTAAAGCCCCACAGTATACATACTAGAAATGACATATATGATGTCTAACAAATAGAAAAAAATAACAAAATATATAATAATTAATTATATTTTACAAGGTATGAGATTCATTCACAAATGACAAGTATATCAAGGGGATTAAACATGTTTACATGAAGTTATAAAGGACAGTAAAGTGAGCTTTATATACAGTGAGTTAGGAGGTAATGTGAGGTAGAAGGGGAGATAAGAGAAATAATTATGTATGTATTGTGTGCAAAAAAAGGGAGTAATAGGTAAAAATAGTAAGGAAGGTGCTGATAATGTTTTTCACAGATATTGCAGAATATGCTAGTTCTGACCAGAAGTATGACTTTCCTCAGTTTTATGGATATTGATATAAAAAGTAATGTGTTGGGCCATTGAGGTTTTAGGAGGTCAAGGTTATCAGCAGTCCACTGTACTGCAAAACGAACATCTTCAGAGCTGAAGGCAGGCAATTTTTAATATGGACAGACAAGACTAAAGACAGTTCAGGTATAAAACTGACAATATACTATAACTTGTTGAGAGAGTAACAGACACTTGTTGATACATTTTCAAGGTAAACAGAGAACCAGATATAGCATATTAAGGAGAACTAAACCAAAGTCTTAAGGTATAAAAATGGGAACACAGTTGCTGTGGTCTAGATGGACATTTACCATTGTACTGATGGATTCTATTCTGAAAGTGATGGAATTCCTGGGAATAAATGTCTAAGATTTTGGGAAAAACTCCTTTAGGAATGGAATGGTTACCGATTTTCAAGTTAAAGAAGAGGCAGTTAAGATCATAAAAGGAGCGAAGAGAAGGTGAAAATCAAATGCCACAAGCACCTATTGTTATAATAATAATAATAATAATAATAATAATAATAATAATAATAATATAAATAAGTAATTAAATGGAGAAGGAAATAGAAAACATTGCATTTAAATTATATTTGGAATAATAACATCAAAAGGTTACAGATGATAAGTTGTGAAATGGAGCAAAATGAATGGTTTCATTTAGTAGCACTTATTCTATAGTTCACATAACAGCCCTCTTGGTGAGAAAAAGTACAGTTTTGTACCTACCATAAATGTAGACGTTTGAGTGTAGACACTGCTGCAGTCATTACACTTGGGTTATCCTGCCATCAGGCGGTTCCCCAGTCGGCCTGAGTTCCAAAGTCTTGGTCTGGCGTTGGTTGCTGTCGCTTCTTCCCTGACATCAGTGTGCCAGGGGGATATAAGATGCAGCCGATGCCTTTTTCTTCAGTTTTTCTTGCCCCAGATGTCAGGTGCCCCCAAATAGGTAGGCCTTTCAAATTGCTAGTAAAATATATAATAGAAAAGCAAACAACCATTTTTCATTACCAGCAAATACTCCCTTTAGGAAATTAGGGTAGAAGACCTAGGTACGTATCAGAAAGTAAGAGGGGAAGGAGGGAGGGTAACCTGGACTGCAGCAGTGTCTACACTCAAACATCTACATTTATGGTAGGTACAAAACTGTACTATGTTCATCGTGTGACACTGCTGCAGTCATTACATTTGGGTGGAATCCCAAAGCTGAGATAGGAAGGATGGATCTATAAGGCATTAGGGTTGGCTATAAGGCCCTGCAGCACAGCAGTGGCGAAGCCAGCTCTGGATTTGGAATATAAAGGCAGATGGTAATGTTTGGTGAAGGTATGTATAGAACTCCATGTTGCTGCTTCTAAAATATCCTTGGTAGGCACTCCTCTGAGGTAGGCAGTTGAAGAGGCTGTTGCCTTGGTGGAGTGAGATCGAATGTTGCTAGGTACAGGTTTCCCATGGTGGGTATAGCAAAAACATATACAGTGAGCTATCCATTTTGAAACAGTCTGCTTTGAAATGGCCTTTCCCTGTGCTCCTGCAGCATATGCTACCAATAATTGCTCAGATTTTCTGAAAGCTTTGGTTTTGTCCAAGTAGAAGCATAACTGTCTGTGGATGTCCAAGGAATGTAGTAGTCTCTCCCCTTTGTTCTGTGGTTTTGGATATAAAGTTGGCAAGTGAATAGTTTGGTTTAGAGCCACACTTGATACTACCTTTGGCATAAATGTAGGGTTAGTTCTTAAGGACACCCTGTCCTGGTGGAAGATGAGGAAAGGTTCCACTGCCATTAGTGCCTGTAATTCTGAAACTCTTCTTGCTGATGTTATTGCCAGTAGCAGAGCAGTCTTCCAAGAGATGTATTTTAATTCTGCTGTGTTAGCTGGCTCAAAAGGAGGTAAAGTTAAATTTTCCAAAACAAAGTTGAGGTCCCAAGTTGGTGTTGGTGCTCTACGGGGTGGTCTCATGTTTTTAGCTCCTCTGAGGTACTGTTTGAGCAAAGGATTTGAAAAAAATGGTGGATCAGTGTTGTAATGAGCAGAAATGGCTGAGGCGTGAATCTTGATGGATGAGAAGGAGAGGCCCTTGTCCAGCATCTCAGTTAAGTATTGAAGTACCTGAGGAATGTTTGGGACAAGAGGGTCAAGGCTGTGTGCTTGGTTCCAGGCACAGAATCTCTTCCATTTATCTGAGTAGGCTTTCCTGTTGCTAGGCCTTCTGGCCTCCAGAATGACGTCCATAACAGCTTTGGAGAGAGGCAACGCTTGCTTGGTTAAGGAATTTTCCATGCAGCTAGATTTAAGGTCTTTAGCTGGCTGTGAAGTATCTGATTGTTGTGTTGTGTCAACAGCTGTTGGATTTGAGGCAAAATCCAGGGTGGTTCTTGTGCTAAGTTCTTTAAGATTGGGTACCAGTGCTGGTGTGGCCAGTCTGGTGCAATCAGGATCATTTGGCTCTTTCCTGCCTGGTTTTTATGAGTACCTTTGGAAGGAGAGGTAAAGGAGGGAAAGCGTATACTTGTAGTTTTTTCCAGCTGAATGAGAGGGCATCCACTTTCCATGCTTGTGGATGGTAGCTCCTTGTGCAGAATTTCTGTAGTTGGCAGTTCATTGGGGATGCAAACAGATCTATGTCTGGTTTCCCCCATTTTTGTGCTATCATTCTGAATATTTGTGGACTCAATTGCCATGCATGAGGATCCATGATGTTTCTGCTTAGGTCGTCTGCCAGTGTGTTTTTCTCTCCTGGCAGGAATTGTGCCTGCAGATGAACTTGGTAGTTTAAAGTTGTGTTCCACAAGGTCATGGTTTGTCTGCAGAGGGGGTAGGATTGTGTGCCCCCTTGCTTGTTTATGTATCACATAACTGTGGTGTTATCTGTCTTTAGTAGTAGTTGTCCTGGATGCAGCAGGTCCTTGAAAGCTATAAGTGCATTTTGTACAGCTAGCATCTCTTTTTGATTGATGTGAAGATGTCTTTGTTCTGCGGGCCACTCGCCCTGAATACATTTTCCTGCCATGTGTGCTTCCCAGGCGTAATCTGATGCATCTGTTGTCAGTGTCTGCCTGGCTGTGGGTTGAGTGAAAGGCTGTCCCTTGTTGAGGTGACAAGCTTGAGCCCACCATTGAAACTCCTGTTGAAGGCAAGGAATTAGTGGTATAACTGTTTCCAAATTTTGACAGTGTTGAGAACATACACTCTTTAGATACCATTGTAGTTTTCTCATATGCAGTCTGGCATATGGAATTAGTAGTATGCAAGATGCCATGTAGCCCAAGGCCTGCAGAATTTTTCTTGCAGGGAGTTGGGTCTTTGTTGCCATTAAATGAAAATACTGAGTCAGTTGTCCTTGCTTGTCTGGCATAAGGTAAGCCATCTGGGCAGTTGTGTTTAAGCTGGCACCCAGGAATATTATCTGCTGTGAGGGCACTAGTTTTGATTTCTTTTCATTTACTGTGTACCCCAGGCAACTTAATAACTTTTTTACGTACGCCAGATGCTTTAGAAGAATGTCCTTGCTCTCTGCTTGGATTAGGCAGTCGTCCAGGTATGGGTAAATTTGAATTCCTTTTTGCCTGCAAAATGCAATTACTGGTGCCAGGCACTTTGTGAAGACCCTGGGCACAGTAGATAAGCCAAAGGGCAGTGCAGAGAATTGATAGTGCATTGAACCTGCTAGAAATCTGAGGTATCTTCTGCAGTTTTGTCTGATAGGGACATGCAGGTATGCCTCTTTGAGGTCCAAAGTCATGAGCCAAGCTTTCTTGCCCAGCATGGGAAGAAGCTGCTGTAGTGTCAACATTTTTAATTTTGGAATATCCAGTTAAGTGTTCAGAGAAGAAAGGTCCAGAATGGGTCTCCAGGCTTTGTCCTTTCTGGGAACCAGAAAGAGTCTTGAGTAAAATCCTTGTCCTTGCTCTTGTGGTGGTACCTTTTGAATAGCTCTCATGTCCACGAGTGCTGTAATTTGTTTTTGAGCCTCTGCCCATTGATTTGGTGGCAGATTTGGCATTCCTTTTAACCTTGGAAGAGTGTGGAAGTGGAACCTGTAACCTTGAGATATGATGTTGAGAACCCATTTGTCTTTGGTGATGCAATGCCAATTGTGATAGAAAAGAGCCAGTTTTCCTCCTAAGGGGGCTGCCAAGAGAGAGCTGTTTGGCAGCTGTAGTGGGAAGTCATTGAGACTATTTTTTATAAGGTTGAGGCCTGTCTTCCCCTTCTTTCTGGCCTGGTGTACCCCATTGTTGAGGTCTGTAAGGGCCTTGTGTCTGACCTCTACCTCTTGGAAGTCTATCTCTGCCCCTTTAAGGTCTGTCTGTGACTGGAAAGGACCAATTTTTTGTTGGCCAATTTCTGCTAAGACGAGGAGGTTGAACCTGTAAGAAATCTTTGACTGTTTGCATAGATTTTGCCTTATCCTCCATCTTTTTTAATACCTCCTCTGCCTTAACTCCAAACAACACATCCCGCTGCAAAGGTGCATCCAGTAATTTGGCCTTAACATGATCTGGTAGCGTATGTTCTTTTAACCAAGCATGCCTTCTAATGACAGAGCCTGTAACTGCTGCTCTACAGGAGGCCTCTAAGGAATCAAAACCACATTGCAAAGTATGTTTTCCCACTTGTTCAGCTGCATGCAATAAATCCTGCATTTCTTTCAAATTAGTAGGATCTGAATCTGGAAGCATCTTTTGTTTCAACTGAGACATTAAAAATTGCTGATATTTTAGCATGTGAAACTGGCAGTTCAAGGCTCTCATGGCTAAAGTTGCAGATGTATAAACTTTCTTGCCCCCATGCTCTGGAATCTCTGTCAGAGGGGACTGGGTTTTTAGCTGATGAGGCCTTAATCCCTTTGGGTCCCTGAGAAATAGTTTCAGGGTCAGCAACAGGGCTTTTGTATAGAAATTTGTGAGAGTCAGGGACTCTGTAATATCTATCTGGCTTAACTGGGGCTGGTGGTAAGGAGTCAGGGTTTAAGCTGGATTCAGTGTACACATCATCCACAATATCTAACACTGGCAGAATAGCAAGGGGTCTGTGTTGAGGCAATAAGAGAAAGTCTCTGAGCCTTTTCTTGGATTCTGGGTAATCCTGGCCTTCCCAGTGGAAATGCTCCCTCATGGTATGTAAGGTCTCCCCAAAGGAGTAGTCCTCAGGCGGAGAGGCTGATGGAATTGATTCCTCAGCATTGGAATCCTCATAAGGGAGTAAGGAATAACCTAGGTCTGAGGATGAGTCAGAGGAAATGGACACCTGGTCTGAAGATTCATAGTCTGCATCTTGTCTGGGCCTTTTATCTGGAGGGGGTTGGGACCCTCTGATCAGGGTGATTAGGTCTTCGGCCATTTTTAGCATTTGTTTCTTAGGCATGGAAGCCTGCCCTGGAGATTGCTGTGTCTGTTTCTTTGCTTTTAAGGGAGGCTTAGACTTAACAGAGGGTTTAATGGTTAACTGGGTAGGTCTGAAAACACCCTCTGAAGCTGTGGATTGTTCAGCTACTTCGGTTCCCTCTGTAGGATTAAGTTTGGTAATCTAAATAGCAGGAGCATCAGAAGGCCCAGCCAGCTCCACATGGGAGTCAGAGGCAGTCTGTGGTTCTATTGAAGCGGTCGTCAGGGGCTGCGTAGGCGCCTCGCTGAAAACCAGAGAACTGGCGACCAGTCTAGAAGAGGCCTCATCGTCAGTCTTGGGCCTCGGATACCTGTCCTTGTCCTTGCGCTTTTTATGAATTCCGGTCGTCGGAAGTTCCGACGGCATGGTGTAATTAAATTTTCTGCCAAAATAATGTTGGGCAAAATCAAACCAACATTTAATAGTGTGCTTGTTAAACCTAGCACAAAACCGACAACCAGTGACGTCGTGGTCTTGGCCTAGGCATGGGATACAGTAGGAGTGGAAATCCTTATGAGGTATTTGCTTCCCACATGAAATACAATTATTAACTTTTACTGACATCAGTCTGAGGCAAGAAAAAGTTTCCCCAACGGGTACTTAGCTTTTTAGAAGACTTCGGTTCTGGATTTGGAATGAAAATCTCAGGAGTCGGCCAACTGGCACTGGCAAACTGCTTCTGCTTCGGGCACCGCGGGCAAGAAAGACTGAAGAAAATGGTGTCGGCTGCATCTTATATCCCCCTGGCGCACTGACGTCAGGGAAGAAGCGACAGCAACTGACACTTGACCAAGACTTTGGAACTCAGGCTGACTGGGGAACCGCCTGACGGCAGGATAATCCAAGTGTAATGACTGTAGCAGTGTCACACAATGAACATCCCCTTGTTCCTTTGCTCACTGGGTTGCCAAGACAGCTCAAACACAACCTGGTAGACTGGCATTAGGATGGTATCACAGACAAGCATAAATCATATGGAAGGAATTTTGAGTCAGACAGGAGCAGCTACTTTTGGTTTGATTGGACTGGAAAGCAAAGAGCCCCATAAAACAAATTTAGTTGACAACATTATGAACGCATTCACAAAAGAGCCAAGGAATGCATCAAATTACAAGTAATGATTTTGTGAAGACCTTCAGTTTACATGGACTAAGATTCCCAAAATGCATATGATATGGTCTATAGTTATATATGTATACTGGGGTGGTGATATACATGGAAATCTAGAAAAGCCATATAACAGAAAGGTAAACAAAGACATATTGAAGCATGAGAGGGTCAGTTTTAAGACAAGATGGCAGCAACTGACTGTCAGGAGACATATAAAATAATAAATAGAATTCAGAGATAAAAGTCAGAATATCAGAAACAAAGAGTAAATTAATATTAAAAGCATGTGGGTTATCCCATTAATGTAGAGTCATTTAAGAGATAGTTTTATTTTTTATGAATGGGTTTTTATGAAGGGGTTGTGTTAATGACTATGTTGTAGAGCTGATGTTACGTCAACCTAAGGGGCGTGCTTGTGAACATGTGTTGCATTTTGGGTTATGTGATTGGGTAGCAATGTTTTTACAAAATGGATGTTTTTATCTTGTTTAATGGTCTGATGTAGCTGAGTGAGGCAGTGAAAGCACTTATCGTGTATTGTATTAGGTTTTTTATTTTTAATAAACTGGTTGGTTTGCTTGTCCATGGTGGTCGGATAGATTTTCATTTCTTTCTTGTGAGAAGACATATATAGCTGAAATCTAAACCTTGGATTTGTCCCTGAAGTTGAGTTTAGAGACTGGCTCTGACTTTCCCCATTACCCTGAAATGTATTATTTAAGTAATCACAGAATAAATGAGCAAGGAATACCAGAGATTTATTGTGTATTTGCTTATGTGTGAGTCTTAGGACTGGATTGTTTAACTGAGGCCTAATTATAGCCTTTCTGCTTTATGATGGTACATGTTAACTGGCAATATGCAATTGTCAGACCCAGCACAAAAATATAGTTCCAAAAGGATTCTAAGATCACTTAACAAAATCAAAGTATTATAATAAAACCGCAAATCATCATGGACTGCTATTCTCAGCAGAAATTACATAAAAATGACACTGTCTTTGTACAATATAAGAACTTTAACATTTATTATTTATATACTAAACACTAGTACACAACTCAGACTTTGTTATTTATATACTAAACATCAGTCCACTACTACCTAATTCAGAATAATTAAGTCACAAATACCCTATGTATTTTTATTTAATTCCATTCCTAGCTATCTGTACTCATATCCACATCAGCCTGTAATGAACATCAATATTTATTTACTTTATTTTGCATTTGTTTACCAAGAAACGTCCTACTGTTTAGAAACTCTGCTCTTCAAAGAAGGCCAGGGAGAAAAGCTTCAAAAAAATTACAATGATTCAAAAGCAATGGGTAGTAAAGAATGTATACAGAGTACATGCAGGAGTACAGTTGTTACACATCAATTCATCAAGTTTAATAATTAAAAACTTAAAGGAAGAAGGAAACTAAATAGACAAATGTTGTCTATGGTTGTCTTAAGAAAAATAAATTGTGCAATTAGCATGCATGGGGAGTAAATAGGTGAAAGAACTAATCTAGAAGGATATGAGTAAGCAAGCAGGAGGAATAGTAACAAGAGTAAAGGAAGATATGTAGGTAATAAAATACTATGGCAAGGATCAAGGACATAGGAACCTACAAACCATTGACACAACACAATTTGACTTTGTGAAGGGCAAATCTTGCCTGAAGCAATGAATGGGAAGAAAATTAGTACACACCACATATTTAAATCTCACAAAGACATTCAACACCATTTTCCATTCGGATCGTGTTAATAAACTCTCCTAGCTAAATGGTACTCTCGATGTAACTCAATGGATAGCAAATTGGCTCATAAATGGAACCCAGAAAATTAGCATGGGCCAGAAAAGAACCAAAGATAATGAAAACTTGCACGAAAAGTTTATTTTATAAAAAAGCTAAAATGGAGCATTACAAGGGGACAAACTGCATTATTAAGCAAGTGGGAGGCACAAAAAGTTTATTAATTAAACAAAATGTTTAAAATTAAGATACTTGATAAAATGAGCATCAGAAAAGTACATAAGGGGTTTGGAATTACCTCAGAATTGCAAAACAGGCACATTTAAAGCAAAACAGGCATGTTTAGAGTAAAACAAGCACAAGAGAAGTACAATGGGCATGGAAAAAGATTAAATGAGCAAAAGAAATATAATAAGGGCAAAAAAGGGCACATTAAGTGTAAATAAAGCAAGGCTACTGCATATGTTTTGGCAATGTACTGTGTTCTGGCATAACTACAACTTCATATTGTATTCATGGCATAACTAGAATTATTTGAAGTATCTCAAAGTGTGTAAAAGTGCTTACAGTGTCTGCTTATTACTGTGCATGTTTTCCGAAGAGTTTATTTGTGTGCAAAACTATTTTGTGAAATACAAAGTAGAGCCATTTTGAAAAGTTTCTTATGCCTATTGTCTGTTCACAAAGTGCCGTCATTACAGAGTGTTTCTTGCACTGTAAAGAATTATTTAGGAAAGTACCACCATTTGGGGGAAGTTTCAGTGTGCCATGTACTATTTATTCGCAAAGTGCAGTTACTTCAAAATGTTTCTTACTCTGAGCTTCTTCATCCCATTCATTCACACATGCAGTTATTTTGAAATGTTTCTTACACTGATGAGATGATTTCTTGCAGTACAGTAATTTCAAGAGTATTACAGTGCCTGAGAAAATTATTTCACAAAGCTCAGTTATTTAGAGGCTTGTTGTGCTATCGGGCATAGTTATGAATACTGGTATACATTTCTGGCATATGTATATATGTGTGTGCTCGTGCATATTTGCAGAACTCTTCACTGGTATGTGTTAATATGGCAGACAGATTTTGAAAGCCCTCACCACTTGTATTTGATCAGAATATTGCAGGGAATTGGAGAATATTTGAGCAAGAGTACTATATTTTTATACAAGCAGCTTATACTGACAAAGATGCATGCACCAGGGCATTCAATTTGCTAAACTTACATGGGTCAGAGCCCATCGAATGGGAGTGTTCATTTGTGTATGCACTAGCAGTATATGAGGGAGAAGGTGAAAACCACCATATTGTTGTACAGGCTGAATCAAGGGAAGACCCTGAGTGTTAGAAGCGCAGATTCAGAGAAATGTGCAACCCCCAGACAAATATTACATTTGAGACATTTGTTTTATTCAAGAGATCAGAAACCAGGGGAAAATTTTGCAGCTTATATTACTGACATGAGAAACAAAGCTACAGTGTGTCAGTTTGGTGACTTAAAACATGAGTTGATAAAGGACAGGCTTGTATGTGTTATTAATAGTGCTGCTGTGAGAAAGATTTTGCTTCATGAGAGTGATTTAACGTTGAACAAAGCTATTGAGATTTGTCAAATCCATGAAGTTACAGAAAGCCACACAAGTATGCTTGGACGTGATAAGAGCATAGTTTTGGCAGGTTCCAGAGCAAATGTAGACAGCATGCAACACGTGGCAAACAAAAGCAGGCCTAAGCACATGTCAGCCACAGCCCCTGCGGGTACTCCTCAGAAACCACATACTTTTCCAGCAAGTTCTAAGAAAGGAGCATGCTTAGTGCAGTTTAAACATGAATCAGCAAAACCCAAATCAAACTTTATTGTTAACTGTCGCAATTACGGTGCCAATCATGAGTTTAAAAGAGAAATGCTTAGCATTTGGTCAGCAATGCTACAAGTGTAAGAAATGGAACCAATTCCAAAAGTTTTGCAAATCAAGTAAACCTCACACAGTTATAAAGAAGGGTCACTTAGAAAAGCAAGTTGATCATATCAAGAGCTGCAAGTCTATTTTATGTAGATGGTGTATCAGTAATTGGTTACAAGGTTGATGCAGTGAATTTGCTGCCAAAGAATGAAGTGTTTTGTACTGTTCAGATCAATAGTAAATCCACCCAGCTCAAAGAAGACACTGGTTCAAAGTGTAATATTATGTCAGCAGACACATTTTCTAAAGTGAGAGCTGGTGAACAACTCAGTGTGGCAAGTAGTGCGAAACTTGTTGTTTATGGAGGTGAAGAAATTCAGACCAAAGACTCAGTAGTGCTTACATGGTATTTGGCTAAAAACTGTTACAGCTTGTTATTCTATATAGTCTGAAGGCCTGTGCAGTCATTACTGGGTCTCAGAGACAGTTTATGAATGAATCTGCTTTCTTTGACCAAAGAAGTTCATCATATAAGCACATATCCTAGTTCCAATTTTTCTGAAGCCATTTTCTCAGAGTATGCTGATCTTTTCGATGACAATTTGGGCAAACTTCCAATTTTGTGTTCTATGAAGTTAGACCCAGAGGTCAGTCCAGTAGTCAGACCATCAAGAAAAGTCCCAATAGCTATGCAGGATAATGTCAAAGCTCAGTTGGATAAAATGGTGCAGCAAGGTGTAATTTGTACAGTTACAGAACCAACTCAGCGGGTGTTGTCCATGGTAGCAGCCCACAAAAAAGACTCAGATGAAATCAGAATATATATTGAGCCAAGAGATTTGAACAAAGCATTAAAGAGACTGCATCATCCAATGTGTACAGTCGAGGAAGTCGCAGCCCTAATACCGAATGCCACTGTTTTTCTGTCTTGAATGCAAACAGTTCATTTTGGCAAGTGATGCTTGATTGCAAATCCTCATTATTGACTACTTTCAGTACTCTGTATGGCAGATATAGATTCCTAAGGATGGCATTTGGAATAAATTCTACAAGTGAAGTCTTTCAGTGTGCAATGGAGCAAATTTCTTCAGCTTATCCTTGTGCCATAATAGTAGATGATTTATTGGTTGGAGGCAATGGTGAAGTAGAGCATGACAGAAACCTTAAGAGAGTTCTAGACGGAGCACATGAAGTGAACTTAAAGCTCAGTCCTCTAAAGTGCAAATTCAAACTACCAGCACTGGCTTGAGACCAAACCCATCCAAGCAAGCAGCTATCCTTGAGATGTCAGCGCCAGTTAATGTTTAAACTCTACAACATTTCCTTGGCATGGTCAACTATTTAGGCAAGTTCATATCAGACTTCAGTGAGTTGACAGTACTTTTAAGAGAGCTAACACACACAAATGTTACTTGGTCTTAGTTGGAACAGCACCAGAAAGCATTTGAAGACCTTAAACAGAAAATTGCAACCCCACCTACATTAAGATACTATGATGTCAATATTTATTTATTTATTATTTATTTATTTATTTATTTGTTTTTGTTGACCGGGCTCGTCTAGCTGGATACATATCCATTTTCAGCAGTGGCCCGGGGAGAAAAGCTCCATGTACAAATTCATTAAGGTATTAAAAACTTAGCAAAAAAAAGACTAGCTACAATTATACAGCATAACAAGTACAGAAGTTAGTATTGTGAACACTGTACAGAGACATTAGAGTAGATATAGCATAATCATATTTTAATTCTACAGAGGGGCTGCAAATACAATCATGCAACAGTTAACATAATTGAGCATCAACATTCATGTGAGTGACAAGAAACTTAAATCCAAAATCACAAAGTAAGGGAAAGAAAAGATAAGAAAAGTAAAAGAAAAAAAGAAAAAGAAAAAGAAAAAAATAAAGTAGAGACAAGGCAGGAGAAAGAGCAGGTAAAAAAGGGGTTGGTAGTCAAAAGTCAGTGACTCACAGGGGTGGGGTTTGTTAAAAAGCATGAGAGGAGGGGGGGGGCGAAAAAGTAAAAGTATGTTTTAATCAGGCTTAGAGCAGGGACAAAGCCATTGTCCTTTTAAGTAATATCTGAGGTGTTTCTTAAAGAGTTGTGTAGAGGAGAGAGAAGTGAGTGTGTCAGGAAGCTTGTTCCAGATTCTACCAGCCACATTGGAAAAGAGTGAATCTCCTGCTTTGTTATTTGATATATTGTTGGCAATGTGTAACTTGTTAGCTGAGCATAGTGTTGTAAGATTTTTGTATGGGGAGATCAGATTAGAAAGGATAGGGGTGTTAGTAGGGTGGTGGAGAATTTTTTGAGCAATCAGAAGTTGATTATATTGCAGTTGGTTCTGTAGTTCTAACCAACTGAGTTGCTGCAGGTTGCAACAGTGGTGGGTTCTATAAGGGGAGCCAGTGGCAAATCTAGTGATGTTATTATAGCTCATTTCCAGCTTGGAAAGATTATGTTTAGATAGATTGGTATATATGGCAGATGCATAGAACAGGGTAGATGTAAGCTGAGTCTGGGCAATAGATTTCCTAGCTAATGGGGTAAGAAAGGGTTTAATTCTGTACAGAGAGCCTAGTTTTTATTGATGTTTTTTATAGTATTGTTAACATGGTCATCGAAGGTGATGTTATGGTCAATAGTTATTCCGAGGAGACGAGCAGTAGAGTCTGGGGAAATACAAGTACCATTGTTAGAGGTAATGGTAAAGTGGATTTGGTGATTTTAATTGGGAGTAAATAGTAAAAGTTTTGTTTTTTTGGGGTTAAGGAGGAGGCAGCGTTGGGTAAACCATATTTCTACTTTATTAAATACAGTTTGGGTAAGGGTCTGGAGCAGGGGTGTAGCTAGGATTTTCAAATTTGTACTGACAGCTCTCAAACTGCTACCCCCCTCCCCAGCCAAGTTACGGCCATTCTCGTAATTCACGGTTCGCTCTTTTAGTGTCGATGAAGAGGCATTCGCTGTAATGCCTCTTCAGTAATATAATATAAATTCACTCAAACTCGGTTCCTTGAATTGAAAATTAACCTGAAATGTCAGTTCTTTGAAAAATGCAGCATGGTAGTTGGGGTAGAGACTTTATGCTTTTGTTTTCTGTAACTAAGGTACAGGTTTTGAGCTTGAGTAAATTACTAACAACCTGCTACCACTAACTAGGATGTTTCATTCACACACACACTCCTACCTACCTCTTAGTGCAAGAAATATGGACAAAGCCTAAAATAAACAGGGACAGATATTAAATAATGTTCTCGTGAACTTAGAAAGTTGCTAGAATAACAGGATTTGTGCTAGTATGAATTTTTCTAAAGGACATGAAGTCTGAAGCTCAAATGTCTGTCATTATTTAGCAACTTCAGTCTTCAATGATTTTCTAGAAAATCACAAAATTTATGAGGAACAGACAAAAAATATGGGGCAAAAATGGACATTCTGCAAAATGTGGACAGTTGAGAGGTATGCTACGTACCACACACACAAACACACACACACAACACCTCTCAACCTCTTACAGCAACAAACTCATAAATAAAACTGAGGCAAAGGCCCAAAAATAAGGACATTTTTTTTTAAATATTGCTCTTATAAACTTAAAAAGATAATAGAATAGTAGTAGGTCTTGCATCAGTACGAATTTTCTGAAAGGTATGAAATCTGAAACTGAAATGTCTGCATTATTTTCTAACTTCAGTCTTTAACAATTTGCCACTAATTTGCCAGAAAACTGCAATTTTATGAAAAACGGACCAAAAATGTGATGCAAAAATATAAAATTGTCAGACAATACAGCTGGGAACCTGTCAAAGGAGGGACACCATTTTAATGAGCACAGTTAACTTAGAGCAGCTGACAAAATTAGAGAATCTACATGCATTTCTGAAATAAAACTAATGTATAACTCTGATCATTACAGTTATTTATAAAAGTAAAGTAAACCCTCTATGTTTTCTTCCAAAATTGCTATTTTGTGGAGGGATCATTAGGGGAAGAGCAACATTTTGAGCCAAAATCAGGGACAGTTGAGGTTTGGCTATGCCTAATTCTATAAAGCAATTTATTTGCATGTACCTCTCAACCTGTTAATGCAATAAATCTGGACAAGGCCAAATATATTGGGGGAACATATAAACAGTACTAAAAATTGCTCTTGTATAAACTGGGACAGTTGATAGAACAGGTCTTATTTTAGCATGCATTTTTTTGAAGGTTATAAAGTCTGAAACTAGTGTGTCATTATTTAGTGACTTAATTCCTAAATCATTTCCCAGAAAACCACAAACTGAGGAACAAACCAAACATAAGAAGCATAAAATCTATTCATTCTTTGAAAATCTGGACAGTTGGGAGGTATAGTTCAGCTGGGGCTAAGTTTGCCACCTTTCCCCCTCACAAAACCATGGTCGAATGGAGTCTCCCCCTGCAGCCATTCCAATGATCCATTACTTCGCTATTTCACTCCATTTACCATAAACACTAATGTGCATACTGATTTACTTCTATGATGATTTGAACTTCATTTGAAAGTTTTATTTTGCATTTTACAGCACAAACACTAAGACATCTGCTAAACAAACTTGGCATTAAAACTTCTCTGCCCTTGAAACTCACATTCATTGAAACAACATTAAAACCCACATTCAAAGAAAAATACATTTTACCCGTGGCAGATAAAAATTAATTCTGGGCTGCTTTTAAATCATAGGCCCCTTGCATATGAAACATACATGTGCTCTTTGATACACCTTCCTATTGCTTTGAACATTTTTCCAGTAAACAATGAAACAAAACTGCCCAATTCAGAACATTTCCATCATAAAAGTCTAGTCAAACTTTTACAGTCCACCATTATCAGTAAATAATATGTACAATCTCTGAAGTAGTAAAAAGTCATTTAAATAATTCCACGTTAAATAAATCTAACTAATGAAGAGATTGCTGCTAGCAATCACCTTTATATTTCATGACTTCACCGAAATATAAAGTGTCTG
Organism: Protopterus annectens; assembly: GCF_019279795.1. NCBI lineage: Eukaryota > Metazoa > Chordata > Ceratodontiformes > Protopteridae > Protopterus > Protopterus annectens. The sequence goes on from NC_056725.1 coordinate 790,160,565, forward strand.
ATGCCCCTGAGGAATAAATTGCCTAAATTACATTAATAATAAGCTAATAATATTGCAATAGGAAATGGATGGCAAACTGATAACAGGCTCATAGTTAGTGTCTTAACTTTCAGTACAGCAGCATTCACCCCTTATGGGAGTAGAACCAACAACCTTCTGCATTAAAAGCAAGTACACAACATTTTGTGCTACTAGCAATGTGAGCTGACTTAGCATAATCAGCACTAAACTTCTCTTCCCTGCAGCTCTCAGCTCCTTGTAAAATCTCATAATACTCAACTACATCTCAACTTCAGCACAAGAAGTCTGGAAAAGCCAAATTTATTGGGGTGGGTCAAAGGGCAAAAACAGGAACACATTAAACATTGCTTGTATAATCTTGAAAGCTGCTAGAATAAAATGCTGTGTTACCATCATACATTTTACTGCCAAGGTCACTGTGCAAAATAGTCAGAACAACATACCACTATGCCAAATCACCTGCTTTGTGAAAGAGAGGAAGACTGAAACTTAAATGGCTATCATTTAATGAATTCAGTTCTCACCATAGCTGTCAACCTCTTAGCACAAAACACCTGGACAAACCCAGTAATGAGGGAATACAGCCCTCAAACATATTCAGTGAATTCAGTTCTTGCCATAGCTGTCAACCTTAGCACAAAAAACCTGGACAAAGCCAATAACAGGGTATTACAGTCCCAAAAATAAGGACAAATTTCAAATAGTCATAAACTTAAAAATTGCTATAAAAAGGTTGTGTTAGTATATATTTATTGCTAGAATAAAAAGTTGTTTTACTATGTCACAAACACAGGGATAAGATGCAGACTCCACACAGAAGGCACCCCAGCCAAGAATCAAACCAGAAAACCTATAGCTGTGAGGCAACAATACTGCCACTGCACCATCAAATATGTAAAGAAGTAAACATTCAGAAACCTGAAGTCTGAAATTTAAATGCCTGTCAATTTGTTAATCAGGACAGTCTGACTTGGAACAAAAAAAAAAAAAAACAATTCTCAGCAGAGACCCAGGAAAAAATAATGCAGACATATCTTTGTAACATGGGAGGACACAAAAGCAAACCCACACAAACACAGGGAGAAGATACAGACCCCCCCCACAAAGAAGGCACCCCAGCCAAGAACCAAACCAAAGAACCTACAGCTGTGAAACATCAATGCTACGTTGCTACCACTGCGCCATCAAATTTCAAGCATTGCAATATTTAAAAACCACAGATATGATACAGATATTGATCAGATCAAATATGAGGCAAAAATCTGCAGTTTTTTTACAAATGGTTGGTGGTGGGTAGGGAATTCAGGTCTTTAACACCTGCATACAAGGTACAGGGCTCAAGCCTGAGGTATTCCCTACCACACCACCATGAGTAATCACCACTAGTACATCCCACCTGGGGCATTTTCACACACACACAAGGTATCCATGCTGCAACAGTCATTTGGCAGATTTTAGAGACCAAGCAGAGAGCAGTTAATTACAAAAAGTAATGGAGATCAGATATACTCATTATGGTAAAGTAAAACAACAAAAGATGTTTATTAATCATAGACAGATGTATGAGAAGTGTATGGCTTTTCTGCCATGTTCAGGTAATAATACGGTATGGTATTTCCATATTATCATTGTAACCAATACCCTCGCATCCTACAGGTACCTTATCTACACTTCCTTTTTCCTTGTTAAAAGTTTTGCTGTTTCTGCAGTTATAACAAGCATGCAATAAATGTTACTGATGCTAACCATTTCAAGCTCTAGTGCTTTTTTTTGTTGTCATTGAAAATCAAAATTAATTTGCAAATAAAATAATGCATTACTACAAAGTATTACTTTTTTATGCTTAAACTTATTCTCATTGCATGCTGATAATTTCCTCTTTTACTTGTAGTTGTCATAACTGAAGATTTTATGTCACAAGTAATGGTGAAGCAGTCAGTCTTCTATAAAAGTGAGGTAGGTGTATTTAAACTGTAACACTGCAGTAAGTGCCTGTCTTGAGTACACATTTATGAGCTGAAATTTGCAAGTACATCGAGTTTTGAAGAGATAGATAACATATACATATGTATCAAAATATGACTACCACCTGTGCAAATTATATGTTTTTATGTACCTATGTCTGTTTTTCCTGTGTAAATAATTATCTTATACGGGCTCTTTATGTGATGAGCATCACTGTTACATGCATTCTTACATGTAAGAAATGCTGAGTGCCATTGCTATATGCATGCTGAAGAGGTATATAAGAACTTTATCAAATTGAATTGGTAATTCCTTGTGTGTGATTTACTTATTGTATTTTATACATAGGTGTTTACAGAAAATGGAAATAGAAACTTAAATACAGTCACAGAAAAAGAAATGAAATATTTCAGTTTTAGTGGAAGAAAACTGTAATCATATACACAGGCCATGTTTTCGAAGTATGGCATTGTTTGCATAACTCAATGTAATTGATAAGTAGTATGAATATGAAAGGAGGCTCAGAGTCCATTCCCATCTTAGGTTCTGCACTTACATCAGGAACTTGGACTTATATTCCAGTGCTGGGACTGGTACATAGCAAGAGTAGGATACTACATCCGTCTCACACACACACACACACACACACACACACACACACACACACACACACACACACACTTATACTTCATATTACTCACCAACCCTCTCGGAAGACCCTTCTAAATAATGTCCATAACGCCGCTTCTTGTACATCCAACACCCTTCGAAATAATGTCCATAACGCCACCCTTCGAAATAACGTCCATAGTACCCTCTCTCCATAACGCTCGTGTACATCTAACATCCTCCTGCTTGAAAACGCATTTGAAACGCGGCCGGAAATACATGCGTGGTTAGCTCCATTCTGATTGGCTGCCCTGATGAGCTGACATCATCGTGCAGTAAAGCGCGAAAAAACAAAGTTTAAAAAGCTACCCCCCTTCTAAATAAGTTGTACTGAAATCAGTACAGTGCGTATGCCTCCCGACGTCCCTGGTCTGGAGGGAGGAGGAAGATTTGGCAGTACAGATAAGTGTAGAGTCATCAGCATATTGTATACAGGAAGTTTGTGGAAAAGCAGTATGGAGATCATTAATGAAAATGGAAAAAAGAAGGAGGTCCTAGGATAGAGCCTTGGGGTACACCAGTGTCCACTGGGAGGGGTGTGGATAGTTTATTGTCCCAGAGTACTGCCTGCTTTCTGTTTTCAAGATAGGATTTAAACCAAAGGATTGCTTGTTGGTCAAGATGTTGTGCTTTTAGTGTATTGATAAGTAGGTTATGATTAACCATGTCAAAGGCTTTAGATAGGTCGATAAATAGAGCAGATGAGAGAGAGTTGTTGTTTCGATTCTTGTTAATACAGTCAGTAAAAGTTAGCAGGACAGATGTACTACTATGAAAGGGTCTGAAACCATGTTGGCAATTAGCAAGCAAGTTATTGTGGAGAAGGTGCTGAAGTAGTTGATGGTGGATACATTTTTCCATGATTTTAGCTAAAGGGGAGAGTAAAGCAATTGGACAGTAGTTGGAGATTTCAGTTGATTTACCTCCTTTGTGTAAGGGGATTATATGGGAGATTTTCCATAGAGAAGGGATGTAACCTTCTGAGATAGTTCTGGTTATAAGGATGGAAACAGGGTATGCGATGGCTTTAGCAGCGATTTGAAGGTATTCTGCTGTAATAAACCAGTAACTCTTTCCTGTGATGCTTCAAAATTTGGTCTTGGTGCAGTTATTCTTCAAGAAGGCAGACCAGTAGCCTATGCATTTAGAACCCTTACCCAAACTGAAATGCAATATGCTCAGATTGAGAAAGAACTTTCGGTATTTGCGTGGTCTTAGTTTCATGATTATATCTATTGTCAAACTATTCAGATTGAAAATGATCACCAACTTGTAGTTATTATTCTAAAGGCATTTAGCTCCAGTGAGATTACAAAGAATGATGCTCAAATTGCAAAAGTACAACTTCAAAATGGTCTATACAAAAGGCAAACTTCTTTATCTGGCTGATACCGTATCCAGATCATCCAGAAATACAACGGAACAGCTTGAATCAGAGAATTTTGACTTTGACATAATGGAAGTGTGTAATTTTTCTACCATGAGACTTGATGAGCTGAGAGATCATACAAAGACTGATCCAATTTTGCAAAAACTCAACCACTGCATTAATGTTGGATGGCTGTTAAAGCAATCTAGTGTACCACCTGAAGTGTAAACTTATTTTCCTTACAGAGATAAGATGTTGATGGAAGATGGAATTATTTTCAAAGGTCCTAAAATTGCTGTTCCTGCTTCCTTACAACATGAATATACTCAGATTTTGCATCGTGATCACCCAGATTCCAAATCTACTAAAAGAAGGATGATAGAACTAGTATTTTGGCCTTCTCTAGCGAAAGACGATGACAAAATACTTTCTTTTTGATCAGTATCAATAGTACTAAACCACATTTGCAAAGAAAACCACTTCAGCTAAGTCAAGTTCCTGAACTACCTTGGTCAACAGTAGCCACTGATATATTCAAGTGGAACAACAAGTATTACTTAGTACTGGTAGACTCTTATTCGAGCTGGTTTGAGACTGATTTACTACCTAACATCCATTGCTGTTATTACCAAGTTGAAACGTCATTTCTCAGTCCATGGTAGTCCACGCAAAGTTATTTCTGACAATGGTACTCAATTTACTAATCAGTTGTTTCAGAAATTTGCAAGAGAATGGGACTTCGTACATGTTGCTAGTAGTCCAGGATATTCACAGTCAAATGGACTAGCTGAACATGCAAGTCAGAGTGCAAAGCAATTACTTGAGAGGTCAAAGCATGACAATACCGATGTCTTTTTGAATTTACTCAAGCTCAGAAACATACCCAGTGACAATATACTTGGCTCACCTGCTCAGAGACTTCTATCCAGGCAAACCAGAACAACACTGCCTATTAGTTTCAGTTTGTTAAAGCCTAAAGCTAAGAACAACAAAACCATTAGACCCCAATTATTCAGGAAGTGTTCTATTCAGAAGTCCAGTTATGATAAATCGAGCAAATTTCTTTGTCCATAGAAAGAAGGAGAGACAGTGAGGATACAAACAGCAAAAGGTTTCAACCGGATTGGTCAAGTAACAGGTATATGTACCTAGCCAAGCTCCTACTTCATAGAATCTGAGGGTGTGGAGCACAGGAGAAATCACAGACATCTTCTTTCTGTACCAGAATTGATATCACAGCATTGTTCCAGTGATACAGACTCTAGATCTCAGAGCAATCCAGACTATGTTCTTGTTGCAGAACATGTCTTAACTTCTACTTCCATTCCTGATGATGTTCCTGATGTCCCTAAGGTTGAACATTCAGCAAAGACAGTCCCAGTTGCTAAACCTCATTCTAAATTGTATGTCACATGTTTTGGTCATATTTCCAGACCTACTGTGAAATACAGAGCAACCTGAACTTGATTGTAAATATGTATCTAGTTCTGTATAATTGCATGACAAAGAATTATTTGTGGTGATTGCATGTCAACTGATATTGTCAATATTGTATGATCTATTTCTCAAAGAGGGAGGATGTAGAACAGAATGTATGTGTTGTATCTTTAAGAAGAGTTTCAAGGACTGACTGTGCATATAATAGCAAGCACATGCTAGCTTCAGTGCCATTTTGAGAGTGCAGCCAGAGAGTGAGCATGTATGAATGCAATAGCTAGTTTGTATATATGTTTACCTAACTTAAAATTATTAAGCCTCAATCCTGATTTAAACAGATATGCAGTAAATATTGTTTTAGTTAATCAGAAGTGCAGAAAACAGTTGAAAATAAGCACTTATCTTTTGTAGTCTCACAGCAGTTTTTTGTAAAACAGTAGAGCAAGGGCAGAAGGCCTAACACACTGCAGAGTTGAGAGAACCAAAAAGGTTGAAAACTGAGGGGGGTGTCAGAGTTTAAAATCAGTCTAGTCAATGTTTAGATCATCTGTGATGATTGTTCCACTTGGGATGCTAGAAGTTGTCCAAAGCAGAAAGCTTTTGCCACTGCAGATGCTGTCTTTAGAAGAAATATATGCAGCAATGATACATATAGGTTTGTGCTATTAAGGCATAAGAAAGAGACAGAATATATTAGTGCAATGCAACAACATTTTTTTTCATTTACTGATCCAGTCTATATGTTAAAGCCTAGAACAGTGCTTTCCTCATATTTGATTTTTGCTTCAGCTAGGTTTCAGTGATGGTAGTCTTGGCATTCTGATGCTAACTAGGAATGTAAATCCATTATTTTTTTAGTTATATGTCTAGTGTTGATATTAATACCTTTAAACTGTGGTGCACTGATGCTAGTTTATGAGGATGGGCAGACTAAGTGGATTAGGGAACAGAGGTTTTGTCGAACAGGGTTGGGGGGCATATTGCTACAGAGTGGGATTCTGTGCAGTCTGTGTTATGGTAATAGTTGCTTGGGTTTTGTTTCAAGTGTTGCATGTAATTTAAAATAAGGGAAGTTAGTATATTTGTAAGATTGTCGAGGTAGATGTATGAAATGTTATACTGACTGAGAGATATGTAAATGCAGTTCCTAGTGAACTTTTTCAAGGTACTCATAAAATGTGTGAAATTAAATGTGACAAGATAGGAAGAGGAATTAGTAAGGACAGTAAGTGAGATTATAAGGACTGTTTGTGTATGTGTGTGTGTGTGTGTGTGTGTGTGTGTGTGTGTGTGTGTGTGTGTGTGTGTGTGTGTGTGTGTGTGTGTATTTAGGTAAATGTGGTATAGAGGTGGGCATGCAATATTTTTGTGAATATGGCCGATATATGGGGCTGTGGTAGGGATGCTGAGCTGTGTGATGCTGTACTGATATGCAATAAGGAGAGTTCAAGAGTGAAAGTGAGAGAAGGAGACAAAGATGCATAATTTTACATAAAGTAAAACAGATGAGTTCAGAGTATAGTACAACAGAGTGACCAAAAATAATAGGGCTTATATTAGAGTAGGAGAGAGAAAGTAGGTAACGGTATAAAGTAGAATAATTGAAGGGAAGAGAAGAGAGAGAAGTTACTTGTTTGAGAGGAGAGTGGAGAATTACAGCGGCAAGAGAGACTTAGTAAATAAAGTGCAGATGAGCTAAACAGAAAGCATAGGAGTCTCAGTGAAGATAATGGGGAAAAGGTAATGATGGTAGGTTGATAGAGGGACAAATTGATGGATAAAAGAGATGTGATTGGATAGAGGAAATGAAACATGATTAGCTATTGGACGGGGGGCATGTGCATAGTTAACTGTAAATGCTGAAAAGGTGGGGTGAGTTGGAAATTGGGGACGGGTAGGGGAGCAAAGTGAGCAAAGACTCGCCCCAGGGCTCAACTACTGGACTTCAGAGCAACAGAACCAATCAGGGAAAGTGTAACCAGTGAGAGAACAGCAGGGAAATACCTTCAGGAAAAGAAAAAATAGTGTTTAAAAGTGTGCAAGTCTGACAGGTGGCAGAAGACAAAAATGAAATACTAAGAACTATAGAAAGTATAAAAATGGAGCACAGTTTTAGATAAGAGTAAATATGCAACTCCTATAAGAATAACTATGTAGGGGTTGCGACACCTCTAGCCATGTCGAAAGTACTGTTAAAGGAAAACTATGCTCTCTCCTACAATTAAACTCAATCCTTATGTTTCTTTCCTTCCTACAATATGGTTCGAGTATTGTGTGTGTACCAGAAACCTGCTTGTAGTTTTTAAAACTTGTATTTCCTTGCCTTGTAGTCAAATAAAGGGAAAAGCCTGTCTACTTTTTTTTTTTAAGCTTAACTTCTCACATACTTTACAGAGGAATTATTTTCCACCTGTACCATAGACATAGATAAATCTGTAGTTTTGTAATTCAATGCATAGAAAATTTGAAAGTGGTAATACGTTTTTATATGGCACTAGTTGCCACCCTCCACATCTTATATCTATGTTGCCATATAATGAATTTTTATGAATAAATAAATGATATAATCAGAAAGGTGTTTTTGAAAAAGAGATACAATATATGGTTAATATGTTTAATAACAGAGAATATAGTAAAAAACTGGTAGAAAGTTCAAAGTTAAAGGTTATAAACATGCGTTATGGTATAGATTTCTCAGAAAATAAGGAGAATTAAGTATTAAGCAGAACATTTAATAATAGGCGATTTGATGGTAATTATAACTCAATGAGAAAATGAATGAATGAGAGTAAAGAGATTTATTTTGTTACAATTTATAATATTTTAAGTGATCAGGTAATTAGTATATTAAAATATTATTGGACTATTGTACTTAGGGATACATTTTTGGGGAGCTTAGTTAGTCATATCCCACATATATCCTACAGGAGGAGACATAACTTGGCAGACATGGAAGTACATAGCAGGTTTATTCCACCAAATAATGTTTAGGTTCATAGGTAGGTACTAGGCTATCTGCCCAAGGCATTTATAAGCCTAGCCAGAGTATGTCAGCTTTCGCTGCCCCATTGATTAATTAACTGACCCTCTGTCAAGCAGAGCCAATAAAGTGATTCCAGGGGTGTATTTTCTGTTACCCATCCACTCGTCAAGGTTTCTCTTGAAGAGTGTTAGTGAGGGGCTCTGCCTAATGTAGTTAGGAATTTTGTTCCAAAGCATGGAGAGTCTCTCTGACAGGAATCTATCCCTCCAGCATGTTCTATTTATTGTTGTGGTGAGGTTTAGCTCACTAGATCGCGTGGCTCACAGTGACTTGGATTTTTTTAGGTGGAGCATGTACATCATTTCTGAGTTGGACATGGCTTTGTAAGTCAGGCAGAGATCACCTCTGAGTAAGCGATATGCCACTGAGTACAGCCGGAGTTTTTTCAATCGGGCTGCATAGGACATATGTTTGAGGCCAGTAATCCTCTTGGTGAGGTATTTTTGTGGTCTTTAGAGCTGTTGGAAGTGTCTTGTGAGGTACATCCCAAATGGGGCATTGTACTCTATGATGAGTCTGATGAGTGACGGGTAGAGGGGCACAATGACCTCTTTTGTTCTAGATGTGAACCCTTTTGTGATTAGGTGGGCCACATAGAAGGATTTCCTAACTACTTTGGCAATATTATTGTCAAAAAAGAGATTACTATCTACCTGGGTCCCCAGATCTCTTATTACCTCGTCTGTATTAAGGGGGCTGCCACCTATGTGGTAATTCATGGGTGTTTTGTTTTTCCCAAATGGGATGACTATGCATTTTTTGGCATTTAGCTTGAGGCCATGATTTTGACACCAGGTGTCCATCTAAGTAGGGCCTTTTTGGAGGATGTCCGTGTCAGCCGGTGAGTCAGTTATGGCTCCCAGTTTGCAGTCATCGGCGAACTTGGTTAGCCATAGTCCTCCTGTGTTTGCTTTTACTTCTAAGAAGTATATGCTGAACAGTAGGGGTCCCAGGAACGAGCCTTGTGGGACACCACTTGTGACTGGTTTAGAATCGGACCTGGAGCCTGCTATTCTTACCATGTGAGTTCTCTCTGTAAGCCAGTTGGCAACCCATCTTGTGATGTAAGGGTTTATCTTCAGGCTGGTGAGTTTTTCTATAATACCCGAGTGAGGAATGATGTTGAACTCCTTGGTGAGGTCAAGGTAGGCTGTATGAACCACCTTTCCCTCATCTATGGCCTTGGTGACTGTCTCAAAGAAGTCACCAGGTTTCGTAGGCATGATCTACCCTTAACAAAGCCAAACTGGGTCAGGTCAAGTGTTTGGAAGTTCCCAATGTCTTTGTTAATGAGTTCCATGATGATGTGCTCCATAGCCTTGCAGACCAGGCTAGTCAGGCTTATGGGGCAATAGTTACCAGGGTTAGTTGTGGCCCCTCCTTTGTGGAGTGGAATAACCATTGCTGTGCACCATTCTATAGGCACATAGCCTGTGGAGAGGCTGTGGTTGAACAGCATGTTTAAGTGGGGGGTTAGTTAATTCTGTAGTTCATGCAAGACGCATCCTGGGACAACATCTGGCCCCATTGACACTGTGTTTTTGGCATTTGAAAGGGCTGTTTTCACCTGTGCATCTGTGATTTCTGGGACACTACACTTTTCCGGTATTGTTGTGGGCCCTTTTGGAGGTGAGAGGGGGGAGAAGTTTGCACTGAATCTATCTGCCAGAATGTTTGCAATATCAGTAGGTTCAGTATATTTTGTGCTATTTTGCACTAGCTCAGAGCATATCTGTGAGTTGCCATTTTGATTCTTGACATAGCTAAAGAAGGCTTTGTGGTTATCTTTCGAATCCTTGGCTATTTTTCTTTCGAAGTTAGCCTTGGATGATTTTATGAAGGACCTTAGTTTCTTACTGATACTGATGAGGGATGTCTTTCCTTCTTGGGATTTGCTTTTTTTCTGAACTAGTTTCCTCCTTTTATTGTAAACCTGTTTATGGCAGGGGTCCACCAGACTGGCTTCCTTCTCTTATGGGAGTGAGTCTTGGTTTTGCTAGGGATGGCACGATCCATGCATCCTTGTAAGTGCTCACAGAGTGCACTTGTAAAGGATTCTGCATCTTGGGCAGCGTTATCCTTTAGTGTGGGGGCTGTGAAACTTACCACCTCTGTCTTAAGTAAGGTGAAGTTTGCTTTAGAAAAAATTTTCACTGTGGTTTCCTTGGTTGGGGGGTGGTGGTGGGGTGTGGACATCCAAAGTGATTAGTTTATGGTCTGATCTAAACAGTGACAGGTTGACCTCCGGTGTGGAACACCTGTCGCCCATGTTGGTGATGACCAGGTCCAATATGTTTAAACCTCTGGTAGGGGAGTTTACCAGTTGATCCAGGGCATTTGAGTTGATAAATTCCAGGAAGTCCAGAGCCTGGGAGTTTGTACTCAAGTAGTTTTCCCAGTTAATGGTAGGGTAATTGAAATCACCCAATATCAGGGTGTTTGGTAGGACCTTCATGTTTTCCAGTGTCTCCAGAAAGGCAGAGTGGTGGTCCTGGGTCATGCAGGGTGATCTGTAGCAGGCCACAATTTGCACTGCAGATTTGCCTGATGTTGGTTGCACATGGATTATCTCAGAGGTATCATGCTGCACCACTAACCTGGAGGTGTAGGTATCCTTGATGAATATGGATACACCCCCTCCTTTTGTGTTTCGGTCCGTGTTCTGTGGCCGAAATGTGTGGTATGAGTTGTAGCCGAGTAGTGCTGGAGTGCTCTCTGGAGCCTTGAACCAGGTATCAGTTACTGCACAGATGTCGATGTTCTCCATACTGAGGAGTGCTTCAAGCGGGTGCATTTTGAGATTTAAACTTCTGGTGTTGAGTAGCATAGCCCTCATTTTTTTATTTGTGCTGTTTATGGAGGTGGGTGTGACTATTGAACCTTGCCTAAAAATGCACTATCGGGGCAGCAAGAGCCTTGGCTAGTATTTGAAAGCCTAAGGGTGACAGGTGCAAGCCATCTCTTGTGAAGCAAAGTGGCTTGTTGAGTATATTGCCCAGGCTGACAGACACTGGATCCCCTTTGAATGACACCAGAAGCTTAGCCAATTGTTGAAACTAATCATTTTTTCTTTATACTGAGGTATCATTCTTGGTGAGGGCAGGATGCTACTCAGGGTCAGGGTCATACCTGCCTGGGCTACATGATCAGAGAGCTCTTCCATGTCTCTTTTCATGTAGTCCAGGGAGGTACGTCTCAGGTCATTCACACCAACATGAACAATGACAGAGTCATATTTGTACTTGTTCTGGAGTGACCTGGGTGCTTGTGTTATGTGGCGGATTCTGGCTCCCGACAGGCAGCTAACAGTAACCTTCTCCTTTTCCAGCCTAGTGAGTGGGGCATCAGTGTGCCTGACTATTGAGTCACCTATTACTAGTGTGTTAGGTATGTTATTTCACCTTAAGGGCTGCGATTGTGCAGCATATCGATTTTGTGTTTTATGTGTTGTCTGGTTTGTGATGGGAGGTGCAGGTTTTGTGGGTGTCTGCTTTGGAGCTCTCTGATGCTTTTGCAGGTTTTTATTTAGAGCTTCCAATTATGATTTAGTGTATTTATGTGTATTTTTTGCCAGTGCTGGTTTAGTAGGTCTATGTGAGGCTGGAGGTGTGGTGCAAGTGTTAACCTTCTCCTCATGACTGTCTGTTCCAGTCTTGGGTGGAGAGACCTTAGCCTCCAGTTTGGCTGTATAATTGCATCTCTCGCATATGTTAGTGTTTTGTGGTAGGAGGAGAGGGTTTTCTGTGGACATGAGGCAGTTGTAACATTGCCTTAGGATACCCAGGTTCACCACCTGGATTGGAGAGTAGTGATATTCCTTTAATAACATATACTTTTAAATGCAAGAAATGTTCTGTCTGTAAATGTATAGTAAATAGTTTTTCAGAAATTATTGGGCTTAAATTTTATCCTAAGGATGTTTTTACATGTAGTACTGAGGGAATACTATAGATAGTAAAATGCCCATGATAATTATTTTATATTGGGGAAAGTTATAGAGTTTTTAAAGTACATTTACAGGAACATATTAGGGATATTAGGAACAAAAGGCTGGAAAGCCCATTAGATGAACATTTTAAACAATTTCATGATGCCAATCCGGATTGTTTAAAAGGTTGTATTGTAGAAAAAGTAATTTTGAATTTAGTGGAATGTATTGAAATTAAAGACAAATTGTTGTATAAGGAAACAGTTTATCTTAAAGTATAATACTTTGGAGCTGTTAGGTTTAAATAATGAATGTAATTGGAAGTATATGATTAACTAATTTAGTAGGTTAATTGTTTTATTGTTTAATTTTCTTGATTATTTAAGGCATTGATTTTGTGGAATGTTTTACTCTTTGAAGACATTGTTGCTGAGGTGCTAAGTCTGGTGAATAAATCTTATTGAGTTTGTTCTATTGAATTCATGGTGGTTGTTTTGGTGCTCTGATTTATTTTATTTTATATATAGTTGTGTGTATAAATCTGCAGTTTACCCTATCAGGTACTGCTGTCAGTCTTAGATGGGCAATTAATCCTGATAATGTCAGGAGCACAGCTCATGCTATAAAAAAGACAGAAGGCTGTAAAACGGATTTCCACTGTTTTATTGCAGAGAGGAGAAAGTACAGTTGTGTACACTTACCATAAATGTAGATGTTCGAGTGTATTCACTGTTGCAGTCATCACCTGTGGGTTATACCTGCTGTGGTAGCCCTTGGCCAGCCTGAGTACCAGAGTCAATCTTTTTAAGGTGTCAGCTGCAGTCGCCTGTAGTCTGATATCAGGTTGTCAGTGCTATAAAGCAAGGCAGCCAACGTCATTACATCAGTTTTTCTTGCCCTAACCCATCAGAAGCACAAAGAAATAAGGTAAAGTGGTTCTGGTGGCTAAAAGCTACTGTGGGAAGCTTACGTCCCTGTGGGGAAAGAGGATATAAGGGGGATGGAGGGAGGGAAACCAGGACTGCAACAGTGAATACACTCAAACATCTACATTTATGGTAAGTGTACACAACTGTACTATGTTCTTCGTGTTTCACTGTTGCAGTTATTATCTGTGGGAGGATTCCCAAAGTTGAGGAGAGGGGTGGAAGGATAGGTTAGAGCCCTAGGTATGTGCCAGCAAGGCCTGCAGAACTGCAGAGGCAAACCCTGCCCTAGACTTAGAAAAAAGAGGTAGGTGGTAATGCTTTGTAAAGGTATGTACAGAGGTCCAGGTGGCGGCTTCTAAGTTGTCCCTGGTGGGGACTCCTCTAAGGAAGGCTGTGGAAGTGGAGGCTGCCCTTGTGGAATGGGTACAAATACACTTGGGGGGGGGGGTTCCCATGTAGTGTGTAGCAGAAATGGATACAGTGTGATATCCATTTGGAAATTGTTTACTGGGACATGGGCTTCCCCTCTGTCCCTGGGGCAAAGCTGAGAACCAGCTGGTCTGTTTTTCCTGAAGGGTTTAGTACAGTCCAGATAGTATCTGAGTTGTCTGTGCATGTCTAGCACATGCAAAATTCTTTCCGCTTGTTTTGAGGGTTGGGAAAGAAGGTGGGTAGGTGTATGGCCTGGTTGAGGGTCACATCAGATACCACCTTGGGCATAAAGGAGGGGTTAGTCCTCAGGGAGACCCTGTCTGCATGGAAAATGATGAAGGGCTCAACAGCCATGAGTGCCTGAAGTTCTGAAATCCTTCTGGCTGAGGTGATAGCTAGTACGAAAGCAGTCTTCCAGGAGAGGTATTTCAATTCTGTTGAAGCAGCAGGTTCGAAAGGGGGTAAGGTTAGTTTTTCTAAAACATAATTCAGGTCCCAGGCTGGTGTGGGAGGCCTTCTGGGAGGTCTGATATTAGAAGCCCCTCTGAGGAATTGTTTAATCAAAGGATGAGAGAAAAGCGATAGGTCTGAATTGTAATGGGCTGAAATGGCTGAGGCATGAATTTTAATAGAAGAGAAGGAGAGGCCACTTTTGAGTAACTTGGCTAGGTAATCCAAGATTAGAGGGATGGAAGGATGAGAGGTACTGGTGCCTCTGGACTGGCTCCAGGAGCAGAATCTTTTCCATTTCCCTGCATAAGATTTTCTGGTGCTGGGCCTTCTGGCCTCTGTGATAATGTCTAGGACCTGTTTGCTTAACAGGGACCCCTTTTTTGCTTTTAAAGTATTAGCCATGTTGATAGATTGAGACTCTGCAAGTCTGGGTGCAGTATCCCCCCCATCTGGGTCAAGAGGCCTGATATCAGGGGGATGCTGCTTGTAGAGCTGTAAAGTCAGGCTGTGCAGTAAGGGGTACGAATGCTGTCTGGGCCAATCTGGAGCAATGAGGATGGCCTTTGGTCTCTCCTCCCTTATTTTGATCAGTACCTTGGGAATAAGAGGCAGAGGAGGGAATGCATACACAAAGAGGGAGTTCCAGGGGAAGGTCAAGGAATCCACCTTCCACACTAGGAGACGATACTCCCTGGTACAGAATTTTTGCAGCTGGTGGTTGAGGTGCGAAGCAGAGATCCACCTCTGGAGTCCCACACTCTTGAGTGATTTGCAGAAAGGTTTTCCTGTGGAGCTGCCATTCGTGGGGGTCCAGTAAGTTTCTGCTTAGGTGGTCTGCCAGAGTGTTGTTGACCCCTGGTAGGTATTGTGCAATTAGGTGTATACCCATGGAGGTGGCTGTCATCCAGAGGTTCATGGCTACCCTGCACAGAGGTTTTGTTGATATACCACATTACTGTGGTGTTGTCTGTTTTTATAAGGAGAATCCTTGGCCTGAGATGGGGTTTGAAGGATGTCAGAGCCTTTTGTACTGCCATCATTTCTTTCTGATTAATGTGCAAGAGAAAGTGCTGGGCATCCCAAAGACCTTGGGTGCACCTGCCTGCTAGGTGAGCCCCCCAAGCAATGTTTGAGGTGTCGGTGGTGATGGTCTGGCTGGTAGGGCAGAGGATGAAGGGGAAAACCCTTATTCTTAGCACAGGCCCCTGCCCACCAGAGAAACTCGGCCCTTATACATGGGATCAGAGGGAGAGAGGTCTCTAGAGACTGAAAATGCTGACACCAAAGGTTCTTTAGATACCACTGACGTTTTCTCATGTGAAGCCTGGCCAGAGGAATTAAAAGGATGCAAGATGCCATGTACCCCAGGGCTTGCAGGAACTTTCTCGCAGTGAGGTGACTTATGGAAGCCAGCTGGGTAAAGTAGAGAGGCAAGAAGCTCTGCTTTTCTGGGAATACGAAGGCCATTTGGGATGCTGTGTCTAGCAGTGCTCCTAAGAAAATGATCTTCCTGGAGGGTGTTTGCTTTAATTTCTTCTCATTGATGGTGAACCCTAGGGAAATTAGGAGGGATTTGACAAAGAGAAGGTCCTAGAGCAGCATTTCTTTGCACTCTGCCTGAATGAGGCAGTCATCCAGGTAAGGGTAAATCTGTATATTTCTTGTCTGCAAAATGCTATGGCTGGGGCTAAGCATTTGGTGAATACTCTGGGTGCAGTAGATAAGTCAAAGGGCAGTGCAGCAAACTGAAAGTGTTGTGATCCTGTTCTGAAGTGCAGGAATTTCCTGCAGGATTCCCTTATGGGGATGTGGAGATAGGCATCTTTTAGGTCTAGGGTCACTAGCCAGGCATTTTTTTGTCAGCATAGGCAGCAGCTGTGGAAAGTTAGCATTTTGAATCTGGGGACCACCAGGGAGGTGTTCAGAATGAATAGATCCAGGATGGGGCACTAAGTGCCCTCTTTTCTGGGAACAAGGAATACGCTGGAATAAAAGCTTTTGCCTGTTTGATCTAAGAGGACAGGTTCTACTGCACCCTGAGATATGAGAGTTTGGACCGGATTCAGGTGCCTAGGCAGCACGTCATCCCCCTGTGAAACAGCTGGATGTGGACACATAGCAGGTTGGCAGTTTAGCTGCAGTGACAAATGCCTGTGGACAGTTCCCTGTGGGAATAGAGGAACCCCCTACACCCTAGCCATAGGTGGCAGACACAAACCCCCATAGTGATACACTCTGCACCCCCCCAAAAGCCAACATGTGCAATTGTCAGTCAAACATGTTGCCGTTACTGGATGCCAAGTGGGCATGAAAGTGGTACTGTGAAATCCCTGTGCTGTGGGCAACGCCTTTATTAACGCAACATGTAAAGTGATGTGTGTAGTGCTTGGTGCGTACTAAACCCAAATAAATTCACAACTTGTAGAAATGTGCCACAGTATGTAGGAAATCCTGCACATTACTGTAGTCACACTTATGTTGCAAGATGTGCTTTAGGCGACGCTCCTTTACAACAATAGCCTTCCTACATGGTGTCACAGTCATCCCCCTCAAAACGGACTCTCTTCGGGTATCTGTCAAGTTCTGTTCCTGTTGCAGAACAGACAGAAGGTCAGACAGCTGCACTGTAGGTCGGCCAAGTAACACTTTCAGTCAACGATGCCATGCCTCCACCTGGTTATTAGTCCGAGGGAAGTCCATGTCAGTGACATCACACACATTCCAGAACTTCAATGGGTAGGAAGATGGCAGGCATTGATGTGCTGAGCAGCGGGATGCATACTTCTGTGGTCGGCCATGCACATAATGATGGTCCAGAAATACACCTATAGGCTTAGCACAGTCAGGTAAGGTAGCCACAATGTCCAGAAATGTGGGGATAACATCTTCCAGTGGTAGGAATGCCAACGCAATCAGCTTGCGGATAGCTATTGAAAATGCAATGTCCATACCATACAGGGCCACAAGGTGGTGATGCTGGATCTGGCGCCAAATGATCTGTGCAAAATGGAATAGGTACCC
This sequence comes from Protopterus annectens, assembly GCF_019279795.1. NCBI lineage: Eukaryota > Metazoa > Chordata > Ceratodontiformes > Protopteridae > Protopterus > Protopterus annectens. The sequence goes on from NC_056725.1 coordinate 790,177,832, forward strand.
CTTCAGAATACTCTTAGGGAATGTCTTTTGGCTGGCACGGATCGCTGCCTTCTCAAAATCAGTCATAATGTACCATGGAGCCAAGGTGCATCCCTGATCTCTAGCCATACCCTTCAGTATTTCCCACATATTGCTGTATGCAGACTCTGATTTCCATGTCATTAGACAGTACACCAGGGGGACAATCCTTGCTGAGGTGGGGGTGCCAATATATCCATGTAAAGTATACAGCTGATGGCAAATATCAGCTCATGTTGGGAAGGTGCCATCTCCAAGTATGATGTCTGACCTGCACAAATCTGCCAGATTTTGTGCTGTAGTTAGTAGAACCAAGGAATAAGCCCCATCCATATCAGACTTTCTGTGGAGGATAAAGCTGCCACTACAGAGTGGATACTGGCTGACACCGATATCTGCAAGTGTTGCTGGAGATGTGGACATGGAGGCCAGTGCCCTCTGCCATACCCTGGTGATGCTACAATGCAGGGTGGCACGACAAGACATCTCCTGTAGTACCTCATCATCCCCTGTGCCTAGGACACTCTGCATTACCAGACTGGGCAGTTCATTGCTGGTTTCCATCCTCTGCCGTAGTTCTGCTCGCAGTGTAGTCACTTGGGCAGTTGTTGCATCTGGGCCATGCTGGTGTAGCAGTGATTTCAGCAGTTCTTCCCCCTCATCCTGGTGAACAGTGATGGCAAAACCTCTGCAGGCCTTTATTCTCCACTCAATACATTCCTGGTACCATTTAGGGGGTGCTTCATGCTCTAAATAGTAGAGGTGTCCCTCCACTGCCAGCATTGGTTTGACCCATTGGCTGGGTGCTGTGTTGTATCTGTTGCCAAGCTGACCTGGGCTATACATGTACACAGATTCCATCATGGCAACACTACTTGTAGATGGCCTCTCGATATCCATTACAACCAGTGTAGCAGGGAACAGAATGTAGACACAACTTCGGTACAGCCGCTATCAGACTTTGGGTATGTTGCTGTACAGCACCTTGTGTTGTGCCCTTTTGTACAAACACTGTCTGCCACATTGGCCCTTTGCAGCAGTATACACACCACCTTGCTCTTTCCACCTGTCCTGCTAGGGATCCTCTATGTGCAGTTCACACAGCTGTGGAATTGACAAGTGAATGCAGTCCAGCAGGACTCTACCCAGCTTCCTTACACCACTGATTCTGCATGTACTGCACAGGTCCCCTTTAATTCCCAGCTATTGCTGCTGGCCAATCAGGGTGTGGGGCCCAGTCTCAGTTTCAGTGACAGAGATTACATAGGGATGTATCCCTGTGTAGCACCCTTTTCTGCCTAAATGCCTCTGCATATGTGCGTACCTCAGCTGCAACAACCATTGGATGGATTTGGCAACCCCCACATTACACACATGCTGCTTCACTGGTCTACAGTCTGCTGTGGACTTGGAGGTGGGTTGATATTCTTTTGTATCCCATACATACTTTCCCTTCCCTTTGTGTCAGAGTTCCCTTCTACAGTGGTTGCTTTTGTACTGTTAGGTAGGTGGTCTGTGATTGCTAGGATTGACATGTTTCCACCTGCCACTGCACTAGGGTAGCTCTGGCAGGACAGTGCCTTTCTGTTGCAGGCATACATCTCAACCTCTCAGAGTAAGTAATCTGGAGGTTGTGTATTAGCATGAATATTCTGAAGGGTATGAAACCTGAAACTCAAATGTCTGCTATTATTTTCTAACTCCTATGTACAATGATTTGCCACTAATTTGCCAGACAGCCACAATAGTTTGACATATGGGCCAAATATATTCTGCAAAACTCTGGGTAGTCTGTGAAAACTGTACAGTTGGGAGGTATGGGCAGGGATATTTGTGGTGTTGTAACTTATTGGAATGCAAAGATGGAACATGAAAATAACTGTCTACAATAAGAGCTCTACGATGAATGGTTGTCGCATTAAAGAGGGCACAGAACCGACAATGGGGGAAATCGTGGTCTGGGCCTAAACAAGTGATGCAGTAAGAATGGAAGTCTCGGTGTGGGATCTGCTTTCCACAGGCGAGACTAGCTTTAGACGTTTTCAGCTGAAATTCAAACTCTGGTAGCGATCAACCGGCACTCGTGAACTGCTTCTGCTACGGGCTTCATGGCAAGAAAGACTGATGTAATGATGTTGGCTGTCTTGCTTTATAGCACTGATGACCTAACATCAGACTACAGGTGACTGCAGCCAACGCAGAAAAACATTGATTCTGGTATTCGGGTCGGCCAAGGGCTACCACAGCAGGGATAACCCACAGGTGATGACTGCAACAGTGAAACACGAAGAACATCTTAACAGTCCTCTTTCATAGCAAAACAAAACAATTATACCAGTCAAGTGTTTAAAGGCAGTTGTTACCTCTTCTGACAAATTTACATAAGCAGAATCATAGTATTTAAATGCTCTGCTTTAAATGTTAGTTATTTATAATAGTTTATATGTTAAGATAACACAGATGTGCTATTAAAGATGTCTGTGACATTTAGAGACAAGTCAGAAAATATTCTTTCTTATAAAGTATCAACACATTTACCATTGTCAAGCTGCCACCCCCTGCCTTCCACAGGACATAGCCGCAAAAAGAGAGACAAGTGGCAACCCTATCAAGTAGATTCACTGATGCTGTTCATAAAAAGGTCTTTTATGCCTTTTTGTGACATCCTTCCAAAGCAGGATGCATATCTAGTACTCACAGATCCATGGTAAGAGATTCCTACTGACTTTGAGTCAGTCTTTACAGTGGCAGAGTGAATGAGCACTTTCTAGCTCACAAAAGAAATGTGACCATTGATGTCAACCATACTATGCAGCTGAATTTACTTTAACATATTTTTACAACGTGCTGTTGCATTAAAAACATTCAAAAAAGGAAATCAGAAGTGTTTAAATGCACTCCTATCTGTGTCTGTCTGTGTGTGAGTATGTATCTATATATACAGATATATATGCATGTGTATGTGCTTGTGTATATGTGTGTATATGGGTCTACTTTACATGATTGACATTTCAAAATGTCAAAGACCATATGGCTGAGACCATATGATCAACATTTGAAATGTCGAACATGTAAAGAACCAAAAAAAAAAAAAAAACAACAAACACTCACCTTAACACTGCTAGCAGGGGGGCAAGCACCTGCACCCCTGTAACTTAAATATACTAACTCCGAGATTGCACCACAGTGCAGAAGATGGAAATCTTTCCATGTCGCACTGTACGGAAATGCTGGTTCTGCATGGTCAGCATTTTAAAGGTCAATCATATGGTCTTAGCCATATGGTCTTCGACATTTTGAAATATCAGCCATGTCAAGGGGACCCATATATGTATATATATATATATATATATATATATATATATATATATATATATATATATACATACATACATACAAAGTACAAGTGTTGCACACATCTTACATATATGCACAAAAACTTACGAGTGTGTGTGCAAATATGTATGTTGTTTGTCTTTTCAGCTTTTTCCCAGTTAGGGGTCGCCACAGCGGAACTCCGGGTCTGCTAATGATTGGCAGTAGATTTTTTTTATGGTGCCAAGTTGCCAGCCCAACGCCCAACTTTCAGCGAAGGCACGCCCATTCACGTATGTCTTATGGAGGCCACTTAACCGCGGGGAGGACATGCAGACTCCACACAGAAGGCACTCCAGCCGAGAATCGAACAGGAGAACCTCTAGCTGTGAGGCAATATGTGTGTATAATGAAACAATAGATTATATGCCTTTGTGTGTACTTCATGTCCTTTAAATAAAAACAAATCAAAATGGAAATTTTGTGTAACTGTATATGTGTGTGTGCACATAAACACTCATGTATATATATGTGTGTGTGTGTGTGTGTGTGTGTGTGTGTGTGTGTATGTATAAAAATGTACCATCTATAATACTATATGTGGGATGCAGTACAGTGTGAATACATCTAGAGAGGAATATGCAGTAGACATTTTTGTAAGCAGTCACGCATGCACTGACATATGGATGTGCATGTGTGTGCATGTATACAGATGCACAAAAATATATACACACACAGATGTATGCATGCATATGTGTATTATTTAACTGTCATCATCCTAATCAACCTCCATTCTCCTACTTTCTACATCTCCCATATGTTTTTCACCATACTAGTTATTAAGCTCAGCTGCAATGGTTGTTCTGTTCCAAAATCTGTAGGTTTAGTATGTTTTCATAGTATCTTAGGATAACAAAAGTAATGCAAATATAATTACCCCCCTCCCCACCCTTTTCTTTTGTGAAGCCATAAAACATTCACTTGCTGACCTCTACACAGTTAGGGAGCAGTAACACCTTACAACACTGTGAGTTATGCAATATGGGTGCCTACAATGTTTTGTTTATAATAAAGTTAACATAGTGGAGTTAAGCATTATTAATGTATACATTCTAGTAAATGTTGTCATATGCTTTCTCCAAAAAATGTCTAGTTGGACTTTTTCCTCATCTCTAGCTTCTTCTCAGCTATCTGTCTCATTTCAAACATTGGGTTATTTGTGCTGCAATCTGATCTGAAATTGAACTGCTCATGTCGCACCTTACTTTCTACTACTCTGCATATTCATTTGTCAATTAAACTCTCCAAAACTTTCATGCAGTGTGACAGGAGTTTGATACCTCTATACTGCACACATTTGTAAGAATCCCCTTTGCTCTTGTCCAACATCTTAATCATATCTGCTGAAACCTCATCTGAGCCTGCTTCTTTCCTTCATTTTCTTTAGTGCTGCTCTTACGTATTTTACGTTAGGCTTCTCTTATTCTTTCTTTGTAGGCTGTGTCTGAGGCAGTACAACTTTTATGGAGTTTTCTTCATTCAGAAGCTACTGGAAGTACTCATTCCATCTGCCTTTGTTTTGTGGACTGGTGAGCAGGTTATTGCTAGTATCCCCCATGAAGGGTTTCTAATGACTATCTCCTTTATCTTTCTGTTTTTGCCTTGACAACTGAGGGTTTTTTTTGTGCCATTTGCTAAGTCATTTTCCAGAAGTTGGTAGAGTGCCCTTAATGCCTTATTCTCTGCTACTGCAGCTAATATCTTAGCTCTTTTGTTAGCCAACCAGTATTCCTTCTTAGCCTGGTCTGTCTTTTCTATCCCAAACTTTTTTCCTGTATTCCTTCTTTCTTTTGATGACTTCTTGGACTTCTTCATTCCACATCCAGCTTTCCTTATGTACCTTATTTCCATACCTGGCTTGGCTACATGTGGGTTCTCTAGCTGTATAACAAGAGCAAGAAAGACATTAGTAAACAGTTTAAGAGGAAGCATTAGGAAGTTCAAAGTGGAACATGCCTATAAAATAGTCATTAAAACCAAAAGTAACTACAAGTCTTTCTTTAACTACATCAGGAAGTTATAAACTAATTCCTAGCAATGATAAGAGCTCACCCACAATAACACTGCCCATTGTGATCTATAGGAAATAGCTAATATCCTAAATGTCAAATTTAGTGTACTTAGTGCAAATTTTACTCCACCCACAGTTATAGTCATTCCACAGATTTCAATCTTCTAATCTTCTAAACTCCCTCATTAATTATTATGGAGCAAGTTCAAACTAATGTAAAATAAAAACAACTGGGATCACAGCAAACTTCACTTTATTATTGGACATTAATCATGTTCATTCCCTTAATATGCTGGGACTTCATCACAATGTTAAAAACACCATTCCATCCACCTTTTAAAATATCAAAACAGCAAAACAAAATGGAGCTTCCAATAAAAACAAACTAGAGTAAGAAAAAACAAAAAAAAAAACTGGCAAGCAGAAAAGCGTAAAACTGTTTAAGTCAAACTACTACAATACAACACCATAAAAGATGATCGCTTTCATACCAACAAGGTACTTCTTCTTATATACCAATATAAATTACACACTGTATGCTTTTATTTTCAAAATATTAATAATAGACAATGCTTCATTCAAGCCATGACTATGTGTGGCATTTGTTTTTATTTGCCATTGTAATTACTTGATTTCTAAAACTACTTTCCATGGGCCCACTCTCAGATCCATTTCCATTTTTTTCTAATCCCAAAAATGTAAATTCATGTTCAGAATTCTTTTCAATATGTTTATATGTTGTCATATTTCCTTCTAGCATCATAGATATGTTCATAAATTCTTTCTGTCAAGGATCTTTCTGTCTTTCCTATATAAAGACAGGAGCATTGTTTACACAGAGCTATATAAATTACACCTTTTGTACAACAATTACTATATACCTTTCATTAACCCATACACACTAATATTATACAATCACCCACCTTTATATGCACATACTGGCTACAATATCCACACCTATATGTACCACATTTGTTCCTACAATTAATCTTTTCATGATGTATTCTTTCTATTATATCCTTAAAACAGGTATCCTTTTCTATAAACAAACTGGAGTCCTATACCTAATTTTTAAAATTGTTTGTAATTGACGTTGAGTATATGACATTTCCTATCTATAATCTTTCTGATGTCCTGTGCATGGTTTTAATTAAATAGTTTTATATAACTTAAACACAGCAGCTGAGTGTTATTATGTTCGAGTTATTATAGTAGGATGGTAATTCATGTGAATTAAATGTGGATGGAAAATGACTGGATGGAAAATGCTATGTGTGAGAGCAGAATATATTTCAAAAGGTGGATAGAATGGTGGTTTTAGCATTCTGACGAAGTCCCAGTATATTAAGGGGATGAAAGTGTTTTATGTTCGATAATTAAATGAAGTTTGCTAAGATCCTGGTTGTTTTTATTTTATTTCAGTTTGAAACGTTTGTGCTAAACTTTTCATTTCTGACTATGGAGCAAGTCCCATATCCCATCAGCCCTCTCAAATGCTAGGACTACCTCATCCATGAGCCTCGGTAATATACTAGGTTGCCTGATTACCAGTACAAAATATGGTTTATCTGAACCAGTTCTCTAAGTCTCTCCACTGACTATAACCCTGAAGCCAGGAAGACAGATTTTGTAATGCTGTTACAAAAGGGTATGCAACCACTGATCATGTCATTATAAACCGATTAGTTTTACTAATATTTTATGTAAAACCATAGAAGATATTATCTCAGATGTCATTAGTTGGGACATTGAGAGTCTCTTAAACCTGGGCCCTCATCAATTCTGTTTTGTCAAAGGAAGGTCCTGCCTCTTTAACTTCATTTTTTTAAAAGATCATTGAAGCAACGGATAACAGTTGGATATGGATACATACAAATGGATAACATAATATGTACAGCATATCTGGACTTGGTCAGTGCCTTTAACACTTTTTCCCATGAATGCATTTTTGTCATAGCTAACTGGCCGTCTGATAGAACCTGTGTTGTTGGAGAAGTAGAGACCACTTCGTAAAGCAAGTTATCAGTGGTACACCATGAAGACCATCATGAAGCTCATTACTGCTATATGGCATCTATTTCTCAGACCTTCAGCCCAACATCCCCCTGGCCAATGGATATCAAAGTTTGCAGATGACTATAAACTGGGTGCTGTTATTCAATCTTCCACTAACTAACAATTAATCCAACATGCATTAAAACATTTCAACAGTTGCTTCAAGGACAATGGTAGCAATTTAAATGTGAAAAAGTGCAGTTTAATTAATTTTGATTCAGAAAACATTTTCACTTACCATATAGTTGATACATCTATCCAATTGGAGACTACTGTAAGGGATCTTGGCACTGTTGTTGATAATTCCTTATATTTTTACCATCATGTCTCCACAGTAGTTCAGAAAGCCTACTATCTGGGTCATGTAATTTCCAAAGGCATCTTCTCCAGATCCAAAGTAATCCTAATTTCATCTTACTCATATCTCAAAGGAGCAGTTATTGAAGATAGTGCCACTTTTAGCCTGCATTTATTTAAACATATCACTCAGTATGAGAGATCTCAGAGATTCTTAACTAAAGAAGGTCAGTGACCTAAAAAATTTTGGAAGGAGAAGAAAATAATGAGCAGATATGTGTGTATGTAGTGAATGCCAAAAACAAGAAACTGGAGGTAACAGGGAATGTAATGAACATGGATATCATGTTAATTGGCATAGGGACATCATTCAGTATAATAAGTGAAGATGTCTATAAGCAGCTGAAAATGTTAAAACACAAAAAATGTAAGGCATATAGACGCTGTTCAGAGGAATATCTGCTAAAACAAAAATCACTACCAGTGATTTGAATATAACAAATGAAGTGATGTTTTAGAAGGAAATTGATTATCATTGTTAAAGCACAAACATGAAGACAAAAAAACAACCCACCAGTGTCCAAAACATTCTTTAATGATCACTCTAACATATCGGGCAAAGCCTTCAAGGAGTAAACACTTGCCTTATATATAAATCCAATAGACCACTTAACACTCAATGAAACATTTAAATAAAAAAATCTCTAGTTGCATTCTGCATTTAACCCCTTAGGGGCCAAAGTGTTGAATTTTTAAATATAAATAAAAAAAAAGACTGGTTGTTTTTTTTTTGTTTGTTTGTTTGTTTTATATCTTAGTTTATTGGTGTGGTGGTTTTACAAACATGAAGACATCCTGGTATAATTAAATATTACATTCTGTAGAAATCAGAAGTGAATATAGACTGGCCTATCCAGTAGAAAAATACAAAAAAAATTGTTTGAATGAAGGGCTAAACATAAAAACTATAATTAAAAAAAAAAAAATATATATATATATATATATATATATATATATATATATATATATATATATATATATATGTATGTATATAATACATACCATTAACTATAAACCCAGTGGCATACTAACATAGAAGAAAATCATATTATTTTAGGTAAATGTAGTAAAGGAAAACAGCTACAAGAGATGAGCATAATATAAAATGTGAAACACAAAAACACAATGGCCACTGGAGAAAGTAATTCAAAATAAACCACACTAGTGTCAAACAGTTTTATTACGCTTTCATCAACAGACTTCCTCAGAATACTTCAACAAAAATTCACTAATCATTTTTAAACATACTCTGATTATCTACAATAAAACAATTAAACAATTTAACCAAACTAATTAAACCTGTCAAGATCCAAAATTCTCCATGGGAATTGAGGTAATTAAAAAATTAATATAAAGATCAAACTTTCAATCTCCTTCCGTTTAAAAAAACATTTTGTGTTTGTGTCTTTATTCAATTTTGGGTCTTTATAAGCACATCATTTTATTTGCCATTTCACCTCAATTGTCTCCAGTTTATGTTTATAGTTCCCTCCTCTTAAATCATGTGGCAAACACTCCAGAACAGAAACAGAAACTTCTTATAATCAAGGCAGAGTGTGGAATGTTTGTTTAAAGCATTATTGTGATCTTTAATTTTCATACTATATAAGTGATCTTTAATGCATTTCTCCAAACTTTGTGTGGTCATACCAATATAAAAACTGGCACAACCTGAGCATAAAGCTATGTAAACTAAACCAGTGTATTTACAAGAATACCTTTCTTTTAAATAAACAGCAAAATGAACACTTGCGTTATAAATGTATTTGGTAACATAAATAAACCTACAGATATTGCACATCCCACAGCTATATATCCCCACCTCTCTCTCTGTTTGAGGGGCCTTTGAAAAGGTGTTGTGTTGTTCTAATATAGTTTTAAAACACCTCCCTTTGCAATAAACAAATTTAGTCTTTAAGCCTACAATGTCCATTACTTCACAATTCCCTTGCAATATCTTCCAGTTCTTGTTAATTACCTCTTTTATAACAGAAGAATCTACAGACATGTCCAACATAAAGGTAGGATTTTGATCAAAATCCCTTGTTTTCCTTAAAGGTACAGGTGTGTCTCCTTTTAAAATTAGATGAAATAAAGTGTTTTTTCTTATCATGCACCTCTAAAGCTACCTGATATGGCCATTCATTGTTGTAACCCCTCTCCTTAAACACTTCAATAATGGTAGAAGTCTCAGTCAAAAAATCACACTCATCCAAGAGGGACAAACTAACTGCCTCTAGGTATGTTTTTCATAATAACTAAGGGGTAGCCACTTTTAAAGTGTAAGTAATTATTGAAAAACATCTCTTTCCTATAACTTTTATTATTCATTTCTATATGTTTAATATCCCACTCTAAATAAACATCTAGAAAGTGTATATTATTGCCAACTCCACTAATTTTGAATTTTAAAAATTCAGAGCTTTTAAGTTTAGTCAAAAACTGTCCATCTCTTCTACTTTTAAATCTATAATAAAAAGCAGATCATCAATGAAACATTTATATACAATGACCTTATTAAAAAGGAACACTTAATTTGTATTTCTTGTTCCCACCAGCTTAACACTAAATTAGTAAAGGATGGAGCTACACTAAACCCCATTGCCAGACCCCAAACCTGTTTAAAATACATTTTGTCAAATACAAGATAGTTGTTTTATAGTCTAACCTCCATCGAACAAGATGTAAATATTTGATCCACAGAAAAATTAGAATTCTTAATTAAAAATAATCTCAATGCCTCAACACCTTTGTCGTGTGGAATACTAGTAAAGAATGAGTTAGCATCAACAGTAATAAAAGTAACATATTCATGTTGATACTCATAAATAGCATTAAATTTACTTAACTTTTTAAAAAGGTCCCAAGAATCTCATAAATAAGAGCTTAAATTTTGTAATGAAGGGTTAAACAGACTAAAACAAAACAAACACCACAAATTTCAGCTTCACCACACGGATCTAAAAGTTGTGTAACTTTATTCTGGTACCTTGGCTTTTCACCTTCTTAGGAATAATTCAAACAATGCAACCTGATCCAATTTATACACCAACTGCTGCATTCAATAACCAATTAAACATGGAATAAACCAGTTACAAATTATCTGACTAACAATTTTTGAACATTTTGTCATAATTACAAAATACTTGATAAAAAACGTATTTTATAATTAATTTATTAGTAAATGCTTCTTAAACAAATCCTACTATAAAAAAATTCCACATAAACTCCTATAAGGTCAAATTGTTGTCCAAGTTAATTTCCCTAGGATAAAGTGTCCTGCAATTAATGATCATCCTGCATTCTAATCTATTAAGTTCCTCTCTGAAACTACCCCCTCTATTCAAAAGTGGCAGGGCTAATACACTACAAAACAAAGTACTCCCCAATCCCCCATGTGCAGAAATAAAATGATTTGCTACTGGGTTATTCATATTTTGTCTTCTGATGTCCTCCAGATGGTCCATTATTCTAACCTTCATCTTTGTTTTGGTTTGCCCAATATACCATCTTGTATTTTGGCAACCACACTCAATAATGTAAATAACCCCTAGGGAGTTACAACTGAAAGATTCCCTGGCTCTGTAATTCCTACTATTGATTTTACAACCATTTAAATTCGTAACCCTGTTACATACTGAACAGTTTCCACAAGCACGTGTTCCTACTCTATCACCTTGTCTAACTATTATCCCATCCCCACTCAACAATTCTTTCAAATTAGCATATTTGCCATATGAAAAGGTAATATGTTTAGGAAACAAATGTCCTACTGTCAAATCACCACATACCATATACCAAGATTCTCTGACTATCCTTTCAGAAATGGTAGAAAAAGGAGAACATTTAGTTACAAAAAATAATTTATCCCCTCGATTGTTATATCTCATGTTCTTCCCATATTTTACACAATATTTTCCATCAGACCCCTTGTTCTTTCTCAAAACTTTATTCCTAGCTTCCAGCAAAATGGGTTCAGAGTAACAGCATGCAATCAATCTGCTCTGAAACTCATTCAAATAAATGTCCTTCAACATCACATCTGATGTGTTCTGATAAATTCTCCTAGACTCTCCATAAGGTAAATATTTGATCAAATGGGGCGATGCATGCCATTTGCATGAAGGAAATTGTTAACAGAAGTTGGTTTTCTATAGGTTCTATACTGGACTCTATAATCACTACCTACATAAAGTTCCACATCCAAAAATGTTATACTCACAGGGCTGGATTCACGATGGCTTGCACGGAGTCTAAGAGTAGAGTAAGACTCCATGCAGCCATCATGTCCGATGAGCGATCCAGGAACAGCCTGTAGGGGCGTGTAAGAGAGCTCCTAAAATGGCTCTTACACGGACAGGGCTGGGACATGCAAATCACCTCAATTGCAGGCAAAAGGCATGCAAATGAGGTGGATTTGCAATTCAGAAAACCCAAACCTGTCCGAGTAAGAGCAGTGTTATTTGCAGAAATGTACTCAGTTGACAACTGAGTACCGTTCTGCAAATAGCAAAACGGAGCCATGACAGCTCCAAATAAAGGTTGCATCCAGTGCAGGAAGCATGCCAATGGCCAAATATACAGCCATTGGAAATGTTCCCTGATGCAAAATTAAAATAAAAATAATTTTTTTTTTGCCGATTTCCAATGTTTAAGCGTAGCACAGCGCCGTGCAAACGGGCTGCACTCTAAAAACCAGAATACTACAAATTAAAACCCACAAATGTGGATTTTATTGAAAGTGGTAATGTACAATGCAAGGGAATGGCAGGATGAAGACAAGATGGCCACCGAGTAGAGGTTGCTAAAGGGGGAAGCTAATTCTAAGACATGTAACCAAGCATTAGTAGGCAATCCTATGTAAATGAGTGTTAGGATAGTGAATCGCTAGTTTACATAGCAAATGAGCACAGTCAGTGGAGTGTAGGAGTAGGATATGGGGAGTAACAGAGTAGAAGATAGGTGACATCATGAGGGGGGTATGTATGAAAGAAGTGAAGCTCATTGGAGCAGAGTGGCATGTGTCCGCTGTCATTTAGACATCATGGAAAGAGGTGTGTCAACAGGTAGGCTAGGGAAAGCCAAGAAATGGAAGGTGTATACCATGGATAACACCAAAGTTTCTTGCTGAGTGTGCATGCGCGTGTTTGCGCGCCTGTAAACCCGAGTAAGAGAGAGTGTGCGTGTGTAAGCATCAGTGCATGCGTTTAAGCCGGAGTAAACATGTATAAGGCTGTTTAAAGAGTTGTAAGCGCGTTTGTGCTGGTGTGTGCGCGTTTTAACCAGACTAAGCAAGTTTTAGTCCATGTAAGCATGTGTGCGCGCGCGTGCTAGGAGTTGTGCGTGTGTTTGCACTTGTGTGCATGGTGCCCCCCCACCCCCCGAGGAAACAGAAAGGAAAAAGGAAGCACAACAAATAGTAGGCAGCTACCAGGGAGTACTAGCAGAGCTAGCAGGTGAAAACAATCAGAATCAGGCAATTACACAGGCAGTACACTAGCCCAGCCCAGCCTAGCACTTAAAACTCTGCAAACAACAGTCCATTATGTTTCTCACAACATACATTGCAGTAAGCTAATAGAAGTGAAAATTGAAAAAGCTTTACTGAGACAAAGAAATGTTAGGGGTTGCCATTGCTGTTATAAGGCGACATATGCAACATGCTAAGTAAGGGTGGTGACAATGGAAATGCTGCTGGACAACCCACAGTGAGGAGACGGAGAAGAGTGTACAGGCCCAGGGTAACCTACTAGGGGCTACATGAGCTGGAGATAGTGGAGCGCTACAGAGTGGACAGAGACCTCCTGCAGCAAATTGTTGAGCTGTGCAGGCCATGCCTCACACACAGAACTAACAGAGGGGAACCCATCCCAGTGGAAGCCAAGGTATGTGTTGGCCTAAGAATATTAGCAACAGGTACCTTCCAGAGACCAACTGGTGATATGATGGGGATATCACAGGCATCAGCATCTAGGGTACTACACCAGTTCCTGGATGCCATGTCAGCACATGTCGATGACCATGTATATTTCCCCAATTCCTATGAGGTATTGGTCAGCAATATGCGTCTCTTCCAACAAATAGTGGAATACCCTGAGGTAGTGGGTGCAATAGACTGCACTCACATACGCATCAAATTACCAGCCAGCGAGCGGGGTAGGGTCTACTTCAACCACAAGGGTTTCCCCTCTATCAACTGCCAGGTCATGTGTGATACCCAGGGCATAATACTGAATGTGTGTACAGGCTGCCCTGGAAGCTACCATGATTCCCATATCTGGCATCTGACGCAGCTGTACCAGACATTTGCCAATGGGGACATCCCACATGGTCACCTAGTGGGGGATGCTGGCTATGCACTGGAGCCGTGGCTGATGACACCCATCAGAAACGCACACACACCTGAACAGGAATGCCATAGTGAGGCACACGCACAAACATGTAATGTAATAGAGCATGTGTTTGGGCTGCTCAAGTCACGGTTCTGGTGCCTGGACACATCTGGTGGAGCCTTGCAGTACTCACCAACTCCATGTACCCAAATTTTCATGGTATGTGCTACGCTACATAATATGATCCTGCGAAAACAGCTGCAGCAGGACCAGCATAGGCCTGGGCCAAACAGCCCCCCACCATTGTGAAGGCCATCACAGGCAGAGCGTGACTCAGAGGAGGAACAACCTGAGCCTGCCCCAGTAGGCAGAAGGAGGTGTGCCCAGTATGCTTTGGCCTTGGCAAAGAGGCAACGCATAGCACATACACTGGCTCAGTAGGAACTCGGGAAATGATACCACCCTCCGACTCGCACATAAAGTAAAAGGGATGCCTAAGTTGACACTACCTGCTTCCAAACATGCGCAGGGAGTGTAGTATGTGCATCCGACATAGGCAGCCCTGCAGTACCACCTAAGGCATGAATGCCATGTGTTAAGCAATATAAAGCAGTGCTAAACAGCAATTACCACCATGTACTATATGCAAACAATATTGTACACACCAACTAGCACAACTGTGGTCAATGTTCAGTAATATTGGACAACGTCCAGCAATGTTGGTGAATATTGAGCAATGTCGGACAAGCCTGGTCTAAGTAGGGCATAGCTGAACAAAAGCCAAAATGCTCATATTTGCTTAACAGGCCCTTAAGCAGTCTGGTATGCTCAGTATGAAAATATAAAGCAGTGATGGGCCTCGAACCAGGATATTGTGCACTATAGCCAAAGTACTGAACCACTAAACCATGACAGTATTGCAGTGGTCCATGTGTATGATGGAATGTCGATAAGTCTATGCAAAGTATTCCATGGAAACCCTGCAGGCACAGCATAATCCTTGTTGAGTTATGACACATAGGTGAGTCCTGTAGTGAGAACAGAACCTGACTTCCAACACACACAGTATAAATGTTAATACTGGCCATGTTCGCACACATCAGCAAATGTAGTGGACCTCAGATGGCAACATACTGAAGGGTCACACTGGGCATGCTCACACACGAATAAATGAGACAAATGTCAGGCAACAAAACATGGAATGTCAGAACTGGGCATGCTCACACACTTAGGCCATGTCTGAGTACAGCAGTGGGCCATGCATATCTGGCAGTTGCATGTGTTAAACCAGGAACCTGTCACTATACAGCAATCCTCCCTGTGCACACAGTTATATGACAACAGACACATCTATAATATAGTGGAACCCTGTCATAATCAAATATGTTCTGCAGATACTGAAGTTCTTCATGGAAACTGGTAAAGCAAAGATGATAAAGACCTGCAAACAGTATCAGCAATAAACATTGTGCATCTTGAACATTAGCATAGGTTTAGAGGTTGATACTAGGCTATCTGCCCTAGGGCATGTAAAAGCCTAGCCAGAGTGTGTTTGGCATTCGCAACCCTGTCAGATTACAACACTGTGTGTGTGAATAGTAGGTCACACAAGATAGCCCATGTACGTTTATGCTAGTGTGCCTCTGTCTAGCAGGGACACAGAAGATATCCCAGGGCTAAATATACAATCACCCATACAGTCGTCAAGATGTCTCCAGTAGGTGGTCAGTGGGTGGCTCTGCCTATGTGAAACTGGGATTACATTCTGTAGTGAGTGGAGCCTCTGGGATAAGAATCTGTCCCTCCACAATGTCCTATTAACATCTGTGCTGAGGTATACGTCCCTGCAGTGTGTAGCTCCAAGGGAGTTGGATATCCTGAGGTGGAGCATGTCCAGTAATTCTGGTTTGGGTATAGCTGTAAACAACAGGCATACATCATATCTGAGTAGTTGGTAAGCAACTGAGTAGAGCTGGAGTTACTGCATGTGAACTATGCAGGGCATCTGTGTGAGTCCCTAGATCTGCTTGGTGAGGACCGTCCGTGGCCAGTACAGTTGCTGCAGGTGTCAGGTAAGGTACACCCCAAATGTGGCATTGTAACCAAGCATGGATGTGATGAGTATAGGGGCACAATGACCTCACTCAATCTTGATGTGAAACCATATGGGATAAGGTGGCACACATAGAAGGTGTGTCCAACCACTTTGGCAACGTGAATGTTAAAGGCGACAGTACTAACAAGTGATGTCTGCAAACCCTTAACAACTCCTACTGTATGTAATGGAGTACTACCTATGTGGTAATGTGTGGGCATGTTGTTACTCCCAAAGGGGATGACTATGCAACTAATGGCATTTAGCTGTAGGCCATGGCTCAGGCACCAGTCATCCATCTCTGTGAGACCCTGATTGAGTATGCATGTGGCAGCTGGAGAGTTGATCATGGCACCCAGTTTGCAGTCAAGTACAAACATGTTCGGCCATATTCCCCCTGTGGTAGCCTGTACGTAAGACAAATATATACTGAACAAGAGAGATCCCAGGACCAAGCTGTGTGGGATGCCATGTGTAACTGGTGTATAGTCAGACATGGCACCTGCAATCCTGACCATGTGGGTGCTATCCCTGATCTAGGTATCAATCCATTGTGTGATATATGTGTCCAAATTGATGCTGGTGAGCCTATGCATAATGGTCCAGTGGGTTATTATGTTGAATGGTTTTGCAAGGTTCAGGTAGGCTGTGTGGATAGCCGTCCCTATGTCGATGGACCTGTTAGCCATTTAAAGAATACTTACAGGTTCAAGAGGCAAGATCTGCCCACAACAATGCTGAAATGAGTAGGACACAGTGTCTGTAGTTTCCCGATGTCTATGTGTAGGAGTCCTATGACAATATGCTCCATAGCTTTGCAGAACAGGCTACATAGGCTTATAGGGCAATATTGTCTGTGGTCCGTTGTGGCACCAACTCTGTGGAGCAGGACCACTGTTGCAGTACGCCATTCCTTGGGTACATATCCTGTGGTAACTCTGATATTGAACAGTGATGTAATGTGAGGGTTGCGTTTGTCATGATGCTCGTGTATGATGCAGGCTGGGACACCATCTGGTAACATTGATACTGTGATGTACGCTGTGGGGAGGGCAGCACTCACCTATTACTGTGTGATGTCAGGGAGGTTATACTCTGTTGGGATGGATAGTTGCTCCTTAGGGGGGATGGGTGGGAGACATCTGCACTGAACCTGTTTGCCAGGATGTAGGCAATGGCAGTGGGTTCAGGGTAGGTTTAGTCAGTATGCAGTAACTCACAGCATATCAGTGAGTGTCCACCCAGGTTCCTGACATAACTGAAGAAGGCCGTGTGATAGTCGTATGTGTCAGGTGCAATTGTCTGGTAGAAGCGGCCCTTAGAAAAGTCCATGAGTGATTGTAGCTGTCTGCTAGTGCAGATCACAAATGCCTTCCCAGTCTGGGATTGTGCTCTATCATTTAGTAGCATCCTCCTGATGTTGTACAGCTTATTAATGGCTGGGGTCTACCAGACAGGTCCCCTGCCATGGTAGTAGTGGGTCGTGTTGTTATTTGGGATAGCACAATCCATGCAGTGCACTAGGTGTCCATAGAATGTGTATGTAAAGGATGCAGCAGTGTGAGCCGTATATGCCACTGTCTCATGATCTCTGAAGGATACCACCTTGCTTCGGTGAAGTGAGATGTTGGCTCATGAGAAGTTCACCCAGGATGGGTATGTGGAGGGTATATGTATGTCCTGTGAGATACATGTATGTTCTGACCTTACCAATGAAGGGTATATCACTGGTGGGGAACATAGAGTCCCCATGTTGGTGATGAGCAGGTCCAATATGTACTCCCTCTTGTGGCTGTGCTGACTGGTTGTGCCAAAGCATATGAGTCCACAAATTGTAGTGACTGTTGGGTGAGGATGTCAGGGCTTGAGTAGTACCCCCAGTCAATATGTGTGTATATGAAGTCACACAATATAATGGTGTCTGTGGAGACCTTCATATTCTCCATAGTTCCCACAAAAGCTGAGTGTGGTTCCTGAGTTTGGGAGTGTGTTCTGTAGCAGGCAACAAACTGAAAGGCAGTATTGCACAATGGTAGTTGTATATGTATGGTCTGTGATGCTTTGTGCAGTGCTACTAACCTGGAGGTGTGTGTATCTGTGATGTATATGGATACTCCCCCTAGTTGTGTTGTCTGTTCCAAGTCTTGTCAGACAGCATGGTATGAAACATAACCTAGTAGTGCTGGTGTGCAGAAGCAAGCCTGAACCAGGTGTCTGTCAGTGCACAGATATTGCTCTCCTCCATACTGAGGAGAGTCCTGAGTGGCCACAATATGAGGTTAACACAACTGTTGTTGAGCAGCATCACCCTTAGTTTCATTTAATCTGTAATGTCTATGGAGGTGGGTTTGTCTTCTGAGCCCTGCTTAAAAAAGGCACTTTGGTGGTAGCAAGAGCCTTAGCCAGCATACCAAAGTCCAAGGGTGACAGGTGCAAGCTGTCCATAGTGAAGCTACGTGGCATGTTGAGCATGTCACCATACGCTGACAGATACTGTATCCCCTATGAATGAAACAAATGTGTTAGCCAACTGTTAAATGTGATATGTGTGTCCGTATACTGTGACATCATAATTGGTGGGTGTAAGATGCTAGACAAGGTCAGGTCATGTAGCCTGGGCTACATGATCAGAGTGTACCTCCATGTATCATGTCATGTGGTCCAGGGAGTAACGTCTGAGGTTACACACACCAGCATGGACAATGATGGTGCCAGTCATGTACTTGCTTTGGAGTGACCTGACTGCCTGTGTTATGCAGCAGATCCTGGCACCCAACAGACAGCCCAAAGTGACTATTCCCTTGTCAGGGCTGGTGAGTGGTACGTCAGTGTGTCTGAACATACGTGTCGCCTATTACAAGTGTATTAGGTGTGTTGTTTAGCCCGAAGGGCAGTGACTGTGTGGCGCACTGACATTGAGAACTTAGTGATATGTGGGTATTGTAGTGGGGTAGCAGGTGTGTGTGTGTGTGTCTGCTTTGGAGGTCTCTGCTGCTTAGGTAGAGTAAATTTACAGCATCCGAGTATGTCAATGTGTGCTAATGTGGTTTGAGTGCTGTTGCTAGAGGATATGTGAGACTGATATGTGGTGTGTGTGGTTACCTTCATCACCTGATAGACTGTGCCAGTCATGGGTCGAGAGAATTCAGCTCCCTGTATGTCTATATAGGAGCATCTCACACATATATCTGAGTTTGTCGGGAGGAGGAGAGGGTTGTCTGGGTACAGGAGGCAGATGTGACATTGTGTCAGTAGCACAATATCCACAAGCTGGACTGAAGAGTACACACAAAATTGACCCCTGGACATGCCAGGATATTATCATGACATACTCTGTAGCCTGATCACAAAGGATCAGTAGGGTGTTAAGCATGTAAAAGAGTATAACAGGGATCAGTGCTCATGTTTGTTAGTGTTTTGTAAAGAGGAGCTGAGAAGGAGTCCAGACTGAATCATGACACCTCCTTCAGCTATGTCATAAATATCAATGTACACCCATATATGTCCTGAGTCAGGGCCAACTGTACCTGAGTGTCAATGCCGACATCATGACAGACAGGCCCATATGTACATACTCATCCCCCACTGGCAATAGTCCACATCATCATACCAGGAGATATCACATGTAGAATGGATGAGCAGCTACCCCCACTGCCAAAAGCATGGCAGCAGGTGGAATACATTGATTCCCAATATGTGTCATGCACAAACTACAGAACAAACAGATCATGCACCTGAACAGTCAGCTGAGCCGCACCCCCTACACAGGATGTGGAACCGTTGAATGTGTCACAGCTACATATGGCACTCCCCACAAGTGTTGGTGCACAACACACCATGGGAAGTCAAGTCCAGTACGCCTATGAGGTCTGATCTGCAAGGTCATGGAGTCCATCATGGTTGCAGTCATAAACAGAGCTATTGGAAGCTGACACACACACAACCCTACCAACTGTGGTATGTTCATGTGCGGATCATGGTTCCCAAACATGCTAGACTGTTTGCAAGGCAGCCACCCAGGACATACATCAATGAACACATCTACACATGTGTCACATAGACTTTGAATAGCCCTTTATCAACATCCCAGACACATGTAGTATCCACAAAACCAAGAAGCTGTGCATAAATATGTGTTGACATATGACGGAATGTCAATGTGTCCACAGATAGATCACACACGGTTAAGGATACTGAGGTCATGTTCAAGCTGTTAACACCTGCTGACCCACATGGACTATTCCTGGAATGGCATAAAACAAAGTGTACACACATCACCATGTCCAGTCTGATGATGTCACCATCCTACAATTACTGCAGGAGAAGGAAAACCAGCCAGGAAAGCAAATAGCGCGCCATGTTAGTGCGTCTCTCTCTAGTATCATAACATAGTTAGGTAGGGGTTTGAATCCTGCAAACAGTGAGTGTATGTGTGCAATTGTCTTTGAAAGGGGTTCCCTTTTTGGAGACTGTGAAAACACACTAAAAGAGGTACATTCCTCTTTGGAAAGTCTGATGATGTCACCATCCTACAAATACTGCAGGAGAGAGAAACCAGCCAGTAAAGCAAATAGCACGCCGTGTTCGTGCGTGTTTTTCTAGTATCATAACATAGTTAGATAGGGGTTTGAATCCTGCAAAGTGTATGTGTGCAATTGTCTTTGAAAGGAGTGTCCTTTTTGGAGGCTGTGAAAACACACTAAAAGAGGTACATTACTCTTTGGAACGTCTGATGATGTCACCATCCTACAAATACTGCAGGAGAAGGAAAATCAGCCAGTAAAGCAAATAGTGCGCCGTGTTAATGTGTCTCTCCCTAGTATCGTAACATAGTTAGGTAGGGGTTTGAATCCTTCAAATGCTGACTGTGTGTGTGTCACTGTTGGTCAACACGGTGTGGGTTTTGCTTTTACTATGGTATGACATAGTATGATGACAACAGTAAGTGCATTGCAGACATCATGTATCTGCGTGGCAAATATATATGTGCACATGTCCCCTCAACCAGTACATAGGTGTGAACCCCGCATACTACATGAATACATTTGTTTCCATTGGCAGGTTGTGCCGCTGCTACTCAGATCATAGGTCACATATGTATGTATGTGACACGGCCATCCACTATCGTGTTCTGTGGCCAAGGTCATCTGTTGCACACACACCCATGACAGTTACTTAAGAGTAGTGTGAGTGAGGGTATATGCCTGGGGTATATGTCAGACATGGTCATACAAAACAAAGTCTGCCAAGAATGGACAGTCTTTATAGGTGTACGACTGCCTTGTGTATATGCATTCAGGCCTCTAATGTCTGTGATACACCTTGGGACTCCATAATACCTATGGATATGTGAATACCAAGGGACACATGACATAACATGGGTCTGCATGTACACAATGGTACCTGACATACATGTTGAGGGCTACCACCGGTGTGGTACTGACGGGATAGTATGTATAGTACATGAGGATGACTATGCCATAGTCGGCTTACTGCTATACAGCATGTATGACACAACAGGTATCTGTCTGTATGGTACCCTTGTGTAGGATATGCGTCCCATCCAGGGAATGCATTGTAGGCCATTCCATGCATTCCCAGATTTGGATGGACACATCCCTAGTGTGTCTGCATGTACCTAAGGGGGCTATATAACACACAGGTGTGGTCACAGTAATGGGTGGTGGCCATCACCACTGGTTAGTGTTATCGTGTAGCACTGGAAGGATCCAATTGATACTGGGTTCCTTACTACTGTGTGTCATTTGTCAGGACATCATCCAATGATTGCTTATAGTCATGCTGTTGAGGTTGGTATACTACCAGACTGCAAATTATTGACTGATATTAACGGTATCACCCACAGCATAGTGTCAACCCATGTCATACACACATCTACCCATGTTAGTACATAGCTGTAGTAGAATGCATACTGGCCATTGAAAGATGCAATGGGATGTTAATAATGTGTATGACAGGGTATGCCACACGTCCCATGTGTCCACTATGCACGTACATCCAGACATTGTGCACCCACCATGTTCACAGATGTACACTTGCTAATCTGTACTGCACACATCACATACGTACTGTCCACTCGCTAACACATGCTGGCAACACATGACACATCAGCCAAGTTGCACATGGGTGGATAATACATACTCAGACCTAACAGTGGTGTAAACAATGCTACATTGACAATCAGAGCTTTGATGCATAATGTCTGCTCAGATATACCTACAAGGATGTAGTCAGACTTCCTTGTTGACAACTCGCTATTATTGCTACACTGCTATAGTGTCACCCTGTGCATCAGCACCATGTCAGCCTGTCCCTCCGTCGATAATGCAGATGACAGGAGGCGGCACAGGTATCATCATATGCACAGGGCATTTTGTTGTTTGCCAGAGCCTGAAATTGACCCATCCAACTGACATGTGTGTGTGTGTGTGTGTGTGTGTGTGTGTGTGTGTGTGTGTGTGTGTGTGTGTGTGTGTGTGTGTGTGTGTGTGAGCCCTAGTTGTTTGCTTAATGTGTGTGTGTCTGCATGCACACAGCTCCACCATGTGGCTGCCATATGCGGTGGTTTGTGGGACAGTCACAGACTGTACCTGCTTGGCTGTACAGATCACTGTCTCTGGCCACGGACACAGTACCTGTGCCTGGCAGGGGTGCTACGGATGGTATCGGGTACCAACCCTGACTGGGTACTGTCATCAGAGGCAGAGGTATGATGACTGGACCCATGTCCCTGCTGGGACTGGCCAGAGCCATGTGCACGTGGTCTACTGGGATGGACAATGGACAGGGCAGCTCCAGCATTGCTGGGGCTGGTACTGCCACTACGGGAGCAGCTGTGAGCTGTGGGCCATCCGTGACCACTGCCAGCTGTTGCTGGCATGCGTCGACGTCGGAACCATCATGCATGGTCCTGGCTCGAGGAGGACATGTTGTGGAGGGCATCTATTGTCTCCCCCCAATGTCTATCAGTGACCTCGGTGTATGTCCGGATGGCACCGGCAAGGTCACGGATGCTGTCATTGATAGCGGTGTTATGTGCCCTCTGCGCCCTAAGTCCCTGCCTGGTGTACCGTTCCATACGTGCCTGAGCCTGCATTACAGCCCAGAACATAGTGGTCATCGTAAGACCTGTGAGGGCACGCCTGCCAGGGGTAATACATCCAGTGGTGCTCCCCCAAGAACCCCTGGACCTCCACCTATGTGGTACCGTTCTGAGTCTACGGCTATGGCTGCTGTGAGGGAATGCACGTGCCATGGGTACCACACTCTCCTGGTCAATGCCAACTGTATGCTGTCCCTCCCCTATGGCCATTGGTGGTGAGGGATGTAATGGCAATATGACGGTGCGCATAGATGGGGTTGAACGTAGTGTATTGTCGATTGGTGGACCAACGACAGACCCTGCCAAATCTCCCTGTGCCAAAATACATGTGTCATCATCACCACTATCCATGGCAGTGGCTTCAGGTCGCCTGCTGCTTTCGCCAAGCCCTACCTCAGCACCTGTGAGAGGAAGACAGGAAACACACGTTACGGTCTGCACATGCACACATGCACACAGGCACACAGACACACAGAAACACAGGAACACATGCACACTCCTCACTACAGCAGATACATACACACAACAGAAATCCAAATCATACTCAATACTGGTTGAAGGTGGGTGACAGTATCACAAGGCAAACAGTCACACACACATGTCAGCATGCAGAATAAGTGTTGATCAGGTCCATGCAGTGTGAGTGTAGACAGCCATAGTTAATGACAGTGTACATGGCTGTGGTGCATGTGTGTACATGGTCAGTGATTGCCTACACCCTGGAACACAATGTGTACAAGGACACAACATTTCTGTGCAAGTATTTTAAGCTCTGCAATGTTCTGTGCACCATCACACACAGGTATACATACCATGGCTGCGTGTGTTATCTGTGTGTCACATGGATTTCCATGTCTGATTGCAGTGTCTGTGTCTGTAGCAGATAATTGTGGACACAGGTGTAGCACATGCATGCTATGTACACACATGGGATGAGTGGTGCATGTATACGTGATGGGATACCAATCCTGGACATGACCATTGTAACAGTATGGGGTGTAGTATCATTAGCCATCATCATCATGCATCATGTGGTCACTCAAGGCCACTAAAGTGTGCTAGATCACCGCCTAGCATGCTGTACCTGAACCACAGTGCCGTGGCTAAGTTCACAATTACACAGCCACGTTGCACAAGGGTGTGTGAGGTGTCCAATAGGGATCATTGCCTAACATGACTGTGTTATGTGTTGAGGAGTGTTGCACAGCCTCATGCTAGGCCCCTACCCCTCAGGTATAGTATGTGTGGTGTGTGGATGACGTGGGATACTGAAGTGTGACCTGGCAGCGGGTGTCTGGTTAAACTATGTGTAGCATGTTGAGATGTACTGCATATGACAAACGTGTTATGTTGTGTAAATGTGTGTCAACTATGCTTATACAATGTGCAGTACAGTGTTGCCACATTTGTGTCTGATGCTCTGTCCATTGCATGGGATTTTGGCAGCTACTGACATTACTGAGATGTTTCACGTCTCACAGCAAACATGCACAGCATGCATTATGCGTAGGTGTGTTATGTGTACATGGCCTACACCTCACCTATGACATGCACAGTTCAATACCAAGTTTAAAGTGTTAACACACTCACCAGCATGTAACGTCTGCCCTGCTGTCACACCAGAGGGACCTGCAAGAATATGACACAGTTTGTCAGTGGCCACAACTGTGGCATTGCTACTGTGAGTGTGCTAAACTACAGTAGAACAACAGGCATAGGTGTACAGATACTATTCAAATTATCAGTATTGCACACAATAGGCAGCACAACTGCTAAACACAGTACACTTCTCACACATGCATAATCTAACAATACAGGTAACAGTAGTCTACAGCTAGGGCATGTTACCTGCACGCTCCATGTCACCATGCTGGGTGGCTCCGGCCTCCATGAGCATTTGCTATGTACCTTACAGTACTGTGTGCCCCTCCTTACAGATACCTATGCCTAAGGAATGTAATCTGTGCAGACTACAGGAAACACACAAGACAGTGTTACCAGGGAATGTGAACATATACCATACTGTGCTGTTTAGGCCTACAGCTTCAGGTGGTACAACAGT
Source organism: Protopterus annectens (assembly GCF_019279795.1). NCBI lineage: Eukaryota > Metazoa > Chordata > Ceratodontiformes > Protopteridae > Protopterus > Protopterus annectens. Next base: position 790,203,260 of record NC_056725.1, read on the forward strand.
TCAAATGTTGGCTGGATTCACCAGCAGTACCACTTACTGAGCATACATGTATTGCTTCAGCCTATGATGGGACACCACAGTCGTACACAAGGAACTACGTCACAACATATACCATCCTACCATGTCTGCATCCCAATAACTGACACATCGTTCTCTGGCCTCACACTTAGGACAAAAATGACCATGACAGAAACAACCTCACACTTAGCTATCACACCATCACAGACCTTGCACACATTCACTGTCACACTCATTACACCTCACATAGCAGGTATTGCACTGTGTACATGTCTGTGTGCATTGTGTCATAAGTAGGTAATACACTATTGTCTCTGGGGCCTACAGCAGCCTAGCCATATGCTACCCTGGCCTGTGACACACATGTAATCAGATTTCACTTCCTCCTGTCAACCGGATACACAGAGGTGATCCCCAGGGGGTGTTACCTATCCCCCAGACAATCATCAGGGGTATGTCTGACATCTGCTACTGAGGAGCCTTGTTTGTTCATGCTGGGTGGTTTACTCCAGAGTATGGAATATTTGCCAGTAGGAGCCTATCCCTCCAGCATGTGCTGTTTAGTGAGGTTGCAGGGACTAGGGACCTAGGCCGTGTAGCCCGGTGAGGTGTTGACATGGTGGTTGTCTGACTGCTATGGGTGTGGCATACCTCTGTATGTTTGCCAGAGGTAACCTCTGGGTGGTCGGTATACAACGCACTGTAGCTGTGGTTATGTGAGTCAGTCTGCATAGGGCAGTATTACCCTTTGCGAGGTATGTCTGTGGCCTTTTCACTTGCTGTAGTTGTCATGTGAGGTACATATCAGATGGGGCATTGTGATGAGTACAGGGGAACACTGACCTATATTTCCGTACATGACACATCGTTTGTGATTACATGTACCATGTAGACAGATTACAAGACTAGTGTGGCACTGTGAGTATCAAAGGGGAGGCTACTGTCCACCTGTTTCCCATGTTCCCTTCTGACACCTTCAGTGTTAGTCAGGCAACCACCTATCTGGTAGTTAGTGGGTAAAGTGTTTTGGAATGGGGTATGGCACTGCAGTATCAACACTGGTGTTCAGTCCATGCCTTGGTCATCAGGCACCTGTTGCAATACGTCTGACCCTGTGGCTCCCTCTCTCATTTTATATATATATATATATATATATATATATATATATATATATATATATATATATATATATATATATTTATATATCACTCTATATATACATATCTATATACATATATGTGTATATATATATATATATATATATATATATATATATATATATATACCCATAGATATCCATATATAGCTGTATATATCTATATATCTCTATATATCTATATATGTATATAGCTATATATCTATATATGTATATATCTATATAGCTACATATCTATATATCTATATATATCTATGTATGTATATCTGTATATATCTATATATATCTATATATATATATATATATATATATATATATATATATATATATATATGTGTGTGTGTGTGTATATACACATATATATATATATATATATATATATACATATATATATATATATATATATATATATATATATCTATATATATATATATATATATATATATATATATATAAATAAATATATATATATATATATATATATATATATATATATATATTTATGTATATATATATATATATATATATATATATATACATATATACATATATATATATATATATATATATATATATATATATATATATATATATATATATATATGTATATATTCACATACTTGTAAACAGCCACTGCTGTACATATACATGCACATATATGCACATATACTGCCCACCTTTCATGGTGGGAATATCAATTATGGAACAGTTGTGAGACATACAATTATGTAATAATATTGCACAGTGTTGTGCAGAATGCATTTCGTTGTCCTCAGGCCGTATAGCCGTAGCAGACCTCATTGACTGTAACTGAGTCCCACAGCATTTTACCACCACATGACATATACCTGCACTGCTTGCTGTTTTCAATTCCACACACTACAACCTACATAGATATGTGCACATAGCAACCTACAAAGACATATATATGTCCAGCCTTCACTAACAGTTGCAGTATGTCCCTTGCGCTATGCACATCTGCATATACATATAGATACGGACTGCTACCACATAAGGAGTGTTCACAGAATGTAGAGTACCCTTCAGACACATCATTCGGATGCCAGCAAATACATCTGTGTTACATACCTTACCTTTTTATTTCTCACCTCAGTCTGTTGTACCTGTTGATGTTCTTTTTTTTTATTTGTTTAGGTTGGTGTCTTCCACTGCCTCTGTTTGTTTTATTTTTTGTTTTGGTTGGTTGGTGTCTCCAACCACCTCTGTTTTTTTGGGTTGGTCTCTCCAACTGTTTGTCTGTCTGTCTGTCTGTCTCTCTCGCTCGCTCTCTCTCTCTCCAGTTGTTGCAATGATATTATTGCATGTGTGGACAGCAAGTACAGGCTGCTTTTGTAGGTATCTGCACATGTGCATGGGATGGCCTCTGCACCAATTGGTGCCCGCCATTTAGTAATTGCATGCTGCCTGCTGTGTGGTAATTGCAGTTCTCACTGTGATTTCAGGACACTGCTATAAAATGATAGGTTAGGTAGGTGTAGGCCTTTCAGTTTTGCAAGGTGGGGACCATGCTTGTTTGCTGTGGACACTGTTGTGTCAGTCAGAAGGTTGGTATATGTCTCATATCTGATGCTGGGTTGTAGCCAGTGAAATGCATGTTGTACTGAAACCTGGCTGTTGCTTCTTCCAGTACACTCTTCTCAGTGTGTAAGTTTACTCACACCTCCTAATGCTAACACTGGATACATGGGAGTATGTACTTTCTTTTGGAATTAGGGGATTAACTGGCATACAACAGTAGTTATTGCAATGTATTCCTATGGCTTTCCTATTTTCCCTTTACATTCATTCCTTGTAATGCATGTCATATTTCTTTATTGCAATGTATTCCTGTGGCTTTCCTATTTTCCCTTTACATGCACTCCTTGTAATGCATGTTATATTTCTTTCAGCACCACATTATTGTGTATCTGCTGTGGCTTAGTGGTACATCATGCAGACTGGTGAGTCCATTGTCCCGGGTTCGAGACTAACAAGGGTATTTTATTTTGCTGCTGAGCAATACAAGGGCCTTGTCATACAGAGTGACAAAGGCACTATTAAGCAGTTGTAAGTGAGTTGGGTGGGTTTGCGCAATGCTTAGCGATGCTAAGCGACGCTTAGCTTAGCTTATTGTATTTTAGCAATAGTAAGCTAAGCTTGGCGGAGCTTATCATATCTTAGCAATGCTAAGCTAGGCGCACACATGTGCACACTGGTGCAAACCCGCTGATTACTGTTTACAAGTGCTCACTCCCGCTAACCCCCGCGCTCATGTCTTTGACAGAAAAGTAAATGGGGAGATAGGACTGTGGTGTTAAAGGGTGCTCAAAGATGGGAAGACAGTAGGGAAACTAGCTTGGGATGTACACGATGGGTGTGGAGAAGGTCCATAGCTGCCCATTTCTTTATCAGCAGCAGCTGTGCATATGCAATACGTTAGGTGGGATATTTGAAACCTTCCACCTCTGAGAGAGTGGTGAGGACATCTAAGTATGTTGTACTACCAATTATGAATATCATACACATGCACTGTTTGTGAACTGCTATACTGTCATTAGTACGTTACTCACATCTGAACAGTTTGTGGTTTGTGTTGTCATTAGCACAGTCTGCTCAGGACTTGACATATTTATGTACTGTGTGCCTACCTACACCCTTGGTTGTGCCTGACTACACAGGTATATAGTACCTTTGGGTAGGGGTGCAGAACTGCAGTGTGCATTATTTATTATCGTGTGATGTTTATCTTGCTGAACATGCAGAGTTGCTGTGTACCTGTAAGTCTATGAAGGCTTGTAGTCTGTCTGAGTAGCTCCCACCTGTGGACATATTCAGATGGCAGACAGAGGTCAGCCTAGTATTCTTTGACTGTGCACCACAGCAGTCTTTTCAGCACCTGAACAATGGCATTGTCACAGGTGGTTGCTAGCAGTACATGGCTAAATCTTTTGCTATTTCTGTGTTGTACTTTTACATAAGGGCATGCTTGTGGGATTCATTCTACAGCTATTTGCAGAGTGTGTAACAGCAGACAAGCTGATATGCCTGTATGTTTCTGACTCTTCCAGGCCTCAGACACTCTCACGTATATATTTGAACAGCCTCAGGGAAAGGTACATATAACTGGGATACACCTGTGATATAGTTCTGATATTTTTCAGTTCAGACTTTGGGTGATTCAGACCATTTCTATTACTACACCTTTTCTGATGTGCGGTGTCTACTCTCACTTATTGACATTTGTTATTAAGTGAGATTCAACACCTTTCTGCCTACTGTTAGTACATTTCACAGGGAGTCAGAGGGTCACAGCTAACTTTTGTTTACTAATCAGGGTCATCACTGTAGAGCAGTCACTGTTGGGAGGTCTGGCCTGTGACCTATGCTAATATGTCAGTGTGTATCCTGCTCTGATACTGTGTGGGGTTTGTAAGCTGCTACTGTAACCTTATTCCCTACTAGCATGGCTGATTCTCTTTTCACAGTCATGTCATGCAATTCAACAACACCTGCTGTTTAAGGCTCACAGAACAAGATTTGTGTTATGCCATTCCTATTTTCCCTTTACATTCACTCATGGTAATGCATGATAAATTGCTTTCAGCACTAAGTTATTGTATATCTGCTGTGGTATAGTGGTACTTCATGCAGACTGGTGAGTCCAAGGTCCCGGGTTCGAGAATAACAAGGGTATTTTTATTTTGCTGCTGAGCAATACAAGGGCCTTGTCATACAGAGTGACTAAGGCACTTTTAAGCAGTTGTAAGTGGGTTGGCACGGGTTTGCGCGATGCTTAGCAATGCTTAGCTAAGCACACACAAGCTCACACTCGTGCACCCCCACTAGCTACTGCTTAAAAGTGCTTACTCCCGCTAACCCCCATGCTAATTTCTTTTAAAGAAAAGAAAATGGGGAGATAGCAAAGTGGTGAAAAAAGGGGGCACAGAGAGGGACAGACATAAGGAAAACAAGCTCAGGATGTGCAGGAAGGGTGTAGGAAGGTCCATAGCTGCCCATTTCTTTAACAGCAACAGCTCTGCATATGTTGAAAATTTGGAGTGAGGTTTGAGACCTTCCACCCCTGAGAGATGGGTGAGGACAACATAGTTTGTTGCACTGCCAATTCGAATTATCGGTGTACATGTCCTATGGACATGTGTGCAAAATGGGAAGCTACGTATGGGGGGTAATTTTTTTTCGGGTACAGATTGCCCTTTTTTTTTTCAGGTGAGAGTAGTAAGTGAGGTCGGGGAAATAGGTGTATTTGGGGAGGTAAACAGACAAGACAAACAAGACACATACAGGAGCAGAATTTGACACATGGGGTGGGTGAACACAATTGATGGGGAAGGTTGTTTGGAAATCGCAAGTCCATGAGCCCACAGATGGTAACAGTGGAACTGAGATCCCCACCCATGGGCAGTCACCACTGCACCTTCACAGCCCAGGGGTGGCTGTGCTGGGGGCTGAGTAGGATGGGCAGGCTCACCTGTGAGACGTGCCACTCTCACCTCAAGCTGGCGTAGGGGATCAGTGACTGATCGCTGGATCTCCCTACGCACCACAGCCCGGACCCTTTGAAGGGTGACGGGTGGCCCTTCTCCACCCATGCTTGCATGGGGGAGATGAGCCCCATCCCCTGCAGCACTTCCACCCGAAGGTGGCACAGGACAAATGGAGGAGGGGAGTCCGGGCTGGGCACCAGAGCCAATGGTGCCAAGTGCACTCACCAACTGAGGAGGGACAGGTAGGTCCGCTGGGACCGGCCTTCCCATACGTTCTGTGATTCAGTGCGTTTCATTTCAACAGAAACAACAGCATTCCTGATTAGTTGTAACAGCATGCAGTAATATTCCCATTAACCCAACACGCCACAGTTCCAACAGTTGAACAGCAAACATAATACATGCATATATTGAACAACAGTGGTTATTCCAACCACATGCAAGGATGATTGGTAGCAACAGGCCACCATGAACGTGGTGTTTGAACAGGGCACATGCATCAACATGAGTGCAAATATTTATGGAACAATAGGACATATTTCCCGACAAATATTTAAGATTACACATACCCATTGAGGTGCGGAATTGCATGGTTTATGCACAAGCAGTAGGGTGTAGAAAAAACCTGCATTAACATCTTATAAACACTTTTACTCTACACTACATTCCTAGCGACTGCAGGTGTATATTCCCTACATGTATTATTACACTTGCCACCATGCATTAGGCTGTGTAATGGGTTTGGCTAGTTCAATCTATACTTGACCTATATCTCACATACTAACTGTCCAGGATGCAGATGTTACTGCTACATATTTCATGGTTGCATTTATATTTCTTTATCTACATATCTGGATATTTTCACATGACATTTTCACTTCTAATTGTACAGAACCCTGCATTTATTGAAGCACACTTACATTTCTGGGGAACATATTCGCATGCTACACGTGTGCCAGATTTACTTATGCATGCCAGCCAGTAACTGACTGTTGAGGACTGTATATTTACTTCACAACTACTAGCACTTCTATCACCCACTTTAGATGGGACTGTAGAACTCTGGGTTGCCAGCACTTTCTAACACATTACTATTTGTATAATGCAAGGGTACAACAACATTTCATACTAAGTGAAACAGACACACTCTGGGTTTTAGACCTTTATTAATGACATTACACACTTTTCCACAGGCTCACTCCTTTATTTGTTTTAACGGTATATATGGCAAACATGTTCACGACATACTATACCTTTATTAATAGGTTAGCATACTCTTTTTTCAGGCTCACTCACATATTATTTTATATGACAGTGCCTGCAGAGATATTATTCCAGACATTTGTTACCTTTCTTAATGGGTTACTACACTCTTTTTCTGCCTCTCTAACGTTTTTATCTGACAGTACATGCAGAGGACTTATTCAGTCCATTTTATGGCTGTATTATTGGACTACAACACTTTCTTTCATGCTCTCTCCCATATTTTATATAACAATACATGCAGAATAATCACTAACCTGCCTGGCGGTGCAGCCTTAGCAGCCTATCTTCATAGGCTTGCTGATTCATAACACGGTCACCTGCAGCTGTAAAGTAAATGAAGGGATATTGAGACATTCCTACCCATTATACATACTCCATTTTAAATCCTTACATACTGCATTCCATGGCTACATACTCAGTTGTGGGGCATCCCGCATCCCACGGGCCTCCTGTATCCACTGGTTGAGGTGGTCCTCCTTTTGTCTCTTCAGGTGCTTATGGTGGTGATGGACCTGCTCACCAGTCCGGGGAACGCCTGTGGCACTGGTGAGGTCACTAGCTAACCAGTTCCAAGCCTCTGCCTTGTACTCCGTCCCTTGGAACTGGCCCTGCAGGAGTCTTGCCTAGTGACGGTGGACTAGGAGCCAAACCATGTATTTGGACTCCTCGGTGCCCCATCTCTGCGCTCGGAAGCACACTCCCTCTCCAACACCAGACATTCTGACCACAGATGTGAGCTACAATCAGTTATGGCGTGTATTCCCGCCTGTGGGGCTTAAATATGCCGCATTTCCCGCACTTTTTTGTGATTGGCCATTTTGTAAAATTCTCGGCTGACTGCAGACCTGCTTAGTAATGGTTAAACTACCATTCCTACGTTTATGTATGTATGTTAATAGTGGCTGCTTCCCCTATGCTGTCATGGCTTAGTGGTTCTGTACTTTGATTATGATGCAAAGGGTCCTGGGTTCAAACCTTGTCAATCTTTTATTTTAATACTGTCTAGACAGGCTAGGGGGTGTGGCTGCATTTAAGCAACTTAGCTCTACGTTGCTCCCCAGTGCCCTACGGTGCCCTGGTTGGTGCGGCGCGCACGTCCGCGTAAACACATTTCGCTGGGTAAAGCATTTTTAAATGTTGGGCAACTCTATTGCGCTGGGTAAAGTGCTATTACACTATGGGCAACTCTGTTTAGCTGGGTAAAGTGCTATTAAACTATGGGCAACTCTGTTTAGCTGGGTGAAGCGCTATTAAACTATGGGCACCTCTGTTTAGATGGGTATAGCACTATTAAACTATGGGCACCTCTGTTTAGATGGGTAAAATGTTGCTTAACGGCAGGCTATTATATATATGGGTATTTTAAAAATATATATTTTGTTAGCTGATACATTGGCCATGTCACTGCTTTTAATAAAATTTAAATCATATTTGTCTGGTATTATTTCAAATACTGATTTAAAACATAAATAAAAAGGGGAGTGGTGGGACTCAAATCGTGAATGCCTTCTCTTTGTGCATACGCTCTACCATTACGCTGTTGCTATTTGGATGAATTTGCATAAGTAGTTCTTATATGCTCTTCAATGTCACAATCACTAACTGTGGTTAAGCAGTGGGCACACCCATGCAAACAAGAGTAAATATGGGCAGCTATATCGTGGATTTAAAAAAATAATTTAATTTTTTCCGTTTTATAACTCTTATGGGGGTTTACAGTGTCAGGGAGTGTGGTGTTGGGTGCAAGTACATTTGAGCGGACTCGCTCTTGTCTGTTGACATTATGCTTTTTAAAACCTTGCAGGGGCGTGGACTTTTAGACTGCTCGGCAGTCGGACATGCCCCCTGCTGCCTACTCAGTCCATGTAAGAGTTACGGATGAGTCAGCGTGCCCTCATGAATATTCATGGCATGCTGACGTCATACCGTTCAACTGCAGCCTCCGAGTAAGACATATTAAGTCTTACACGGAGGTTTTGTGAATCCGGCCCACAGAGTTAAAGTGACACATGAATTTTACACCATGAGGGGTGCCATTAATGTCTCTCATAAATTCTAAAAACCCTTCCTGTTCACCTCTACACATAACAATGAAATCATCAATGAATCTTTTATAATATACCACATTTCTAGAAAAATATTCATTAGGATACATGAATTGCCTCTCAAATTCACCCATATAAATAATAGCATAAGTAGGGGCATAAGACTCCCCCATTGCTGTTCCTCTTATTTGCAGGAATATTCTATTCCCCCTTCTAAAATAACTATGGGCAAGACAAAATTCCAAAATGGACAGTAAATAAGAGGTTCGAGGCCCTTCACCCATCATCCTACCCATTGCTTCTGTGTGGTGAAGGTTAAGCAGACTATCCAGATACAAAGCTATACCATCACAACCACTATTAGGTGTAGCCACAATGAAAATGAGGTTTTTCTAGGTTTTTAAGTAGTTTAGGTATCCCAAATAGGACAACTACCCTAGGAAACTCAATGTTCATGAAGTCATATAAACCATAATTAATAGGTTTACTATTGAAATGTCGAACGGCACTATATCGACTGTACTATAGTCGAACACGGAAGTTCGAAAATAGTAATGAGGACGACAAAAAACAATCTAGGAATGGTTTTAACATGGGTCGAGGTAGGTGTTCAGTATTATTCAGAACTACAAACATCTCCCCTACCTCGACCCATGTTAAAACACAGTCCTAGATTGTATTTTTGTCATCAACATTACTATTTTCGAACTTCCGTGTTCGACTATAGTACAGTCGATGTAGTGCCGTTCGACATTTCAATAGTAAACTTAATTAATGTACCCATTCATCAACAGTTCATACAAAAAACTTTTTACAAAATGATAACTTTTATTGACTTCACTTAAACCCACCCCCAAATACTTGTCCTTATTGTTTAACATTTCAAGCATTATTTCATGGTATTTAAGTTGATTCATCACAAGAAGCCTGTCTCCTTTATCGGCTTTCAGAAACCATAAATCTTTATTACCCTGTAATTCGTACAATGCCTTAGCCTCCATTTGACACAAGTTGCAAAATTTACATTTAACTTTGTGTTGTAAAAGTTTTCTAATTTCTGTTTCACAGACTTCTTCAAACATTTTAATTGTATAAGTTAAGCTTGGATTGAAGACAGAGTTTTTTTTTAATTACTTGAAATACCAACATCCTTTAATAAATAATTCAAATTTAACTTACGAGTAAAAAATTTCAGTTGCAAAACTGTCCTGACAAGGTCAGCTCAGTGGCTTAGTGTAAAATGAATGCCTAATTCTAACACTTTGTAATGCTCGTTGGATAAATTAAAGTCAGATAAGTTCACAATTCTACCAGCATACCTGGTCAGTTGAAAAGATGCTAGTAGTTCTTTGAATTTCATCATCCTTTGGCCTGCCGTCTCCCTTGGCTGTTTTTTGAAGATGCTTTATTAACAGTAGATTTCACACTGGATTCCAAGTGTTTGTTCAAGTGGTAAGGTGGTTCAATTGTTTTTCCTTGGCTTTCTTCATGGCTTGTAGACTCACCAATCAGGTTGAGTGCAGCTCCTTCCATAACGTCATTATGACAGAAAGCATTGTTTTCATTGTCCTGATTGGATAACACAGAAAAACTACCTTTCCATCTTAAAGAAGCCTTGGTGTCATGGACCGGGTTGCAGATAGAAGAAAATACAACCCCCCAAATAAGCAGTTTGGTTGACGTAAGCTAATTTATCATGTTGCAACTTCTTGTTTTTACGTATAATTATCAACTTTCCAAATTTCTCAACACTGTCAATAATTTCCTCATATTCACTCTGTAAATGCAGCACCTGGATTAATACTTCTATTATTGCCTTGTCCAAGGAATTAATTTTAATCTTAATCTGTTCCATTTTGACATTTTTAATTAAAAGTTTCATTAAATGCAACCTGTAGCCATTAAAGAATTATATTAATTCTTTAAATAATGCATCTTGTGGAGAGACGCCATTAGGACATTTAAATAATCAAAGCCCTTTAGGAACTATATTGAGTGAAATGCAATATTCTAAATACTTATTCTCTATTACTAATGCTCTAAATTTCTTTAGGCATTTTTCCAAAAAAGTTACGTTCTCTAAAGTCCACTAGATTTAATTTATCAGTCAGTTCATTAGACTTACTTACAAAAGGGTCACAGTTTTGGTTTAGTAAGGACACTGCAGAGTTTGGTTGTATATTATTTACTAAATACTCACCACCAGATTTAATGGCACCAACGTTGATTACTGTACATTGAACTACCAGAATTGTTCTTGATCGTTGCCTCTTGGTTCTGTATTACCAAACGTTGCAGGGTCTTCTGCATCCCTTCCATAGTAGAAATGAGAGTCCTTAACAGGTTGTCTTGACTTTCAGGAACAGGATGCAAAGTCAGGTTAAGTAACTCTTCTCCACACTCGGCCATGTGCAAAGCTAAAAAAACACACTTAAAACCAAAAGCACAAAATGTGGAAATGCAACTCTGAAACACAAAAAAACACAATGGCCAAAGGAGAAAGTAATTCAGAATAACAAACCATACTAGTGTAAAACAGTTTTATTGTGCTTTTATCAACAGACTTTCTTAGAATACTTCAACAAAAATTCAATCATTTTTATATTTCTATTTTAATAATAGAAAATGTGTCAATATCTGTATCAATGTTATCACCCACTGTGTTAAACCAAAGCCAAAGAAACCAAATGATGTTCAAATTTGCATTAATGAAGGGCCAGCTACTTAAGCTATCCAGAGATAATGATGCATCAAACCAAAATAGATGATAAACTAATGGAACTAAACAGAGGAAATATATTCAGTAAAATAGATCAGGATACCACCAACTAGGGTTTCACCTAGAAGTTATAGAATATATGAAATAATGAATTATGGTATGAGATCAGAACAAACTTTTTCATGAAATTGCAGGACAAGTTGCACAGTGGATACCTTACATAAAATTATTGTGATGTTACAATAATTTAAGCAAAACAGAAAAACAATTTGATAAAATGTTAAATATATATATAGATACATAAGGAAATGCAATTGTATTAAATAAAAATAAATGTAAAATTTGAAAAATCAACATCAGAATTATATGACTTCATCTTTTCAAAAGATTACATCTCCTGTTACTAGTCCAAAGAAAAGCCAATATAAAGTATAATACAACCCATGATTTGTAAAGATTCAAAAAAATATATTGGGAATAGCTAACTGTAGTTCACAATTCACCAAAATCATTAAGTTACAATCTTCTCAACTAAGAGAATTAGTGTGGGAGGAAATTCTATTTATTTGGAGTAAAAGACAAGAGCTACTTAGAAAAAAAATATTTCAGAAGCTATCATGAAATGCTTTGACTCAGCAAGATAAAAAGTATGGGTGTGCAAGTAGGTTCAGCAGGGGAGAGGGTCATATTAAGACAAAAATAAGAAATAAGAACTAGGTCATTGCATATGAGGTCTGACCACTTACACATACTGAAAAATGCTGCCAAAACAGAAAGGTTAAGTAGTTCTATCAGCTCGGGAGCATTTCCACATTTATTTACATGGTAACAGTATTTTCTCACAATGATCACAGACTATAAGTCACAGTGGCACAGTGGATAGTGTTGTTGACTCATAGCAAGAGGTTTTCTGGTTCGATTTTTGGCTGGAGTGCCAGTTGTGCAAAGTCTGCATTTCCTCTCTGTGTTTGCCTGGGTTTTCCCCCTGGGTGCTCTGGTCTCCACCCACTCTAAATTGGCCATAGAGATGTGTGTGTGTGTGTGTGTGTGTGTGTGTGTGTGTGTGTGTGTGTGTGTGTGTGTGTGTGTGTGTGTGTGTGTGTGTGGTATGGAAAAACTACCATGGCAGGGCTAGCCACCCACTGGTATAAACTTTGGCTCTAGACGAATGTCACAATTTAAGTGACATCCTGAACCCATGTGCAAAAATGAGAAAAAGAAGTTGTGAATGGATGGATCACAGACTACAAGTGATTAAAAATCATCTCAAATTCCATAATGGGAACTGGCAATAAGAACAGAGATGTGGGCATCTATGTTGTTGCCATACAATTTATGTTATTTACAAGAACAGAAAACACATAGCTAATTACATATAGAGGCACCACAGGAAAAATGCATGCAAGGGTGAAAGCTGCATTGACATGTGGCTGAATATTCAGTTTCCAAATCATTTACACTGGATAAAAACAGGAATAGAATCAGATGACAATCATGTAATGCAGAAAGTTAAGCAATTTTATTATATATCTGCAAAGAAATTATCATGAACACTATAAGTGAAGAAGTTATTAAAATGTCGTAACACTATAAAGAGTGCATAATGATTCCCGTAAAAGAATATTCTTTAGTAAAAGGAAGCAAATCGATAGTTCCAGCATCTTTTCAAATGTTAACTGAACTAGAACGTGGGTGACATCTGGGGGTAACTAAAACAAAACAAACAGAGAAAGAAATGTTCCTACTGATGGACAGATAATACACATACATACACACAGTCACACACACACACACACACACACACATATACACACACACATATATATATATATATATATATATATATATATATATATATATATATATATAAAGCTAGCATTGCAAAGAGGAAGTATGTCTACTTAAAGGTGTATATAGCTATGTCTCTTATGGTGCCTTATTATCATTGTGATCACTTGCCTACTATTACTCCTGTGTTCTTATATGTGTAGACTTCCCGAATCAGTCTGATTACATTTTTACACAGATTTAATGGTCTGGTTGATAGAAATCAATGTTTATTTATTTTAATAGATATGTACTTCAGGTTTCTTGAAATACAGCTTATCAGTCAAGCTGCTATCACCTTTTAAATTACCTAGTAACATACATTCAGGTAATGGTCTGTCATACAACACTGTGCAAACTTTCTACTTTTTGTAGCGGCATAAGAATACGTTTAATAACAAATTCGCTCAAGCAAATTGTATTGTGGAGAGTTTGATAGGGAATACATGTAAAGATGTGAGAAATACACATGTAAAATATTCTAAAAGAAACAGCAAGTTTACTCAGTGCTAACGGAATATACAAAAAAAGTTTTTTACTAAGCTTAGGATAAAGGATAGCATGAAAAAGCTTAGCCTGTTCATCTTGTACTGGCAGGAGACTAAAAATGTCCACAGAGTTTTGTCATAAATCTCTTGTGAAAATTTTCAGTCAGTTATTCAATTATCCAGACTGTTTTTTTTTTAGGTTGATTTATTTATGAAGAGGAAACAGCACAAACCAGTTTTGTTGTTTTCAAAAAGCTTCTTCGGTATAAATCAATTATTACATACAACCCCACTTATATTACTGGTTATTTTAATGACTGGTCACACCTGATCTAAAACTACCTCAGCTCTGAAACTAGAAAACACTTTACCCAACTAAGAAAGCTTGCCATAAAACCCAGCTGATGAAAATACAACAAAGCTCTCTAATTAATACCCCTAAACAGTTGGCCTCAACCTGGTCTATGACATCAATAGGACTTGCTGGCAGGACAGACTTGTGCCCCAGATACTCCCCCATCTATGGAATAGACTCCCTCTCCATGTCAAGCAGAGTACTTTTATTACCCCTTTTTAAGCGCAATCTGAATAACTGGATGAGAAATAGAAAATACATCCCTGGGATTCCACCCATGTCCCTGCTGGACAGGGGCATCGGGTGCTGATTTGTCTATGCATGGGCTAAACTCTTGGCTAGACTTATAAGGGCCTCAGGGCCAATAACCTATTTACATCCTATGATCCTATGAAAGAAGTTAGCAAATTAACAGAAAGTCACAATTCTTCATCCAATCACAAATTTTTGCACACCTTTTCGCCATCTGATTTCCTTTCAGAATTTATCAACTGTCTCAAACTGTGGTCTAGCACTATTCACTCAGCCTATATTCTTAAGCACCTCCTTACATCTCTAATTTATTTTGAACACATTAAAAGGAAAGAGAGATCTTTTCTTGATTACGTGAAAATTCAAAGTCGCAATGTGCAAGTAGTCTCCACCCCTGATTCATTTAGCACTGCAGAGAATACATTATTGCATCACTCTAAGACATGCATAATTTTTGCCTAACACAAAAAAAAAAAAAAACAGGCCAGTTATATCGAAAGCAACAAGAGTTTACCTCTTTTTACACTAACTAAAATTTTAGAGAAACAAATCTACACTCAAATTACTTTACCAAGTACAACCTCCACTCATCCATAGAGCAAGAATTCTGGTCAGGTCAGAGTAGACTAACAGCTGTTTGGAGTTTCACTGACCAAATTCTCTTAGAAATAGACAAAGAAAACCTTACTGGTGCTATATTTATTGACCTGACCAATGCTTCTGATCTAGTAGAACACAGCTTGCTACTAAGCCACTAACTTGATTTAAGCATTAGTCCATAACTATCCCAGTTCCACAACTATCTTTTTAAATACCTTAGCCAAAACCAAACAAGGAGTACATTTTAGCTCTATGGATATATCCCACTTTCCCCTGCTTCTTTACACCAATAACATGTCCTTAGTCTGGTCTAATAAATCCTTATCAATCATTCAAAGAAAACTACATGCAGACTTTTTCAGTCTTAACTCTTGAACCAGCAACAAAAAATCTTCTTCTGAACTCATCATAAACAAAAGTAATGCTCTTTGGAAACAAATCAAATGGTTAGATTTAGTGGGGAGTAGTAAGGCGGGCAGGGGGAAAACCATGCCCACCTTACTAGTGTTGCTAACCCTAACCCTGCACCTTACCTTAGAAAAGCATTTTCTATAACACCACTGACACACAAGACAGGCTCAGAGAGACACACTCACCTACAAACCTGCACAATGCTAAAGCTAACCCCTTACCTAACCCTAACCAACAAACACTCACACAAAGACAATCCCAGCCCTAATGCCAAGCCACTTACCTTTGTCTGCATTCTGTCCTGTCTATATTCTGATACTGTCCTTCTAATTGTCAGCATTTTGAAATGTCTTGCATTCTGAATGGCAACAGATATATCATATGTAAAGATATATATAAATCATCATAACATTTTATTTTTATTCTCTTTTACATAATGGTTACCTTTAACTTGTCATGTGATTGGGGTAACAGGTTTACATATGGGGTTGTATGTAAGATCTTGAAAGAACTGATTAGACTGTAGCATACTGGAATTAACTGGAAACAAGTAATAGGTAACTCTATAGTCAGGCACACTGACGTCCCACTCACTAGGCTGAATAAGGAGAAGGTTACTGTTTGCTGCCTGTCAGGTGCCAGGATCCGCCACATAACACAAGCACTCAGGTCTCTCCAGAACAAGTGCAAATATGACTCTGTCATTGTCCATGTTGGTGTGAATGACCTGAGCCATACCTCCCTGGACTACATGAAAAGAGACATGGAAGAGCTCTCTGATCACATAGACCAGGCCGGTGTGACCCTGACCCTGAGTAGCATCCTGCCCTCACCAAGACTGATACCATGGTATAAAGAAAGATTTATAAATTTCAACAATTGGCTAAGTTCCTGGTGTCATTCAAAGGGCATCCAGTGTCTGTCCACCTGGGATGACATACTCAACAAGCCACGCTGTTTTGCTAGAGACAGCTTGCACCTGTCACCCTTAGGCTTTCAAATACTGGCCAAGGCTCTTGCCACCCCATAGTGCCTTTATTAGGCCAGCCTCAAAAGACAAACCCACTGCTGTAAATAGCAAAAGTAACAAAAAACTGAGGGTAATGCTACTCAATGCCAGAAGTCTAAACCTCAAAATGCACGCACTCGAGGCACTCGTCAGTATGGAGAAAATCGATATATGTGCAGTAAAAGAAACCTGGTTTAAGGCTCCAGAGAGCACCCCAGCACTACCAGGCTACAACCCATACCATATATTTTGGCCACAGAACCCGGACTGAAATACAAAAGGCGAGGGCGTATCCATATTCATCAAAGATACCCACACCTCCAGGTTAGTGGCACAGTATGATGCTTCAGAGATCATCCACGTGCAACTAACAATGGGCTAGACTGCAATTCAAATTGTAGCTTGCTACAGGTCACCCACCATGTCCCAGGACTCCCATTCCACGTTTCTGGAAACATAAAGGTCCTACCAAACACCCTAATATTGGGTGATTTCAATTACCCAAACATTAACTGGGAGAACTACTCAAGTACTAACTCCCTTGCCCAACATTTCCTAGAATTTATAAACTCAAACACCCTGGATCAACTGGTCAACCTCCCCACCAGAGGTGACAACATATTGGACCTGGTCATCACCAACATGGGTGATCAGTGTTCCACACTGGAGGTCAACCCCTCGCTGGTTTGATCTGACCATAAACAAATCACTTTGGATATCCACATTCTGCCCCAACCCCTGGACAAGGAAACCACAGTGAAAAACTTTTCAAAAGCAAACTTTACATTACTTAAGACCGAGGTGGAAAGTTTCACAGCCCCCATGCTAAAGGATAATGCTGTCCAAGCTACAAAATCCTTTATTAATGCATTCTACGGGCACCTACAAGAATGCATGGATCATGCTATCCCAAGCAAAACCAAGACTCACTCCTCCAAGAAAAGGAAACCAGTTTGGTGGACCCCTGCCATAAACAAGCTATACAATAGAAGGAGGAAACTAGTACAGAAAAGAGTAAAATTCCAAGAAGTGAAGACATCCCTGATCAGTATCAGCAAGAAACTACGATCCCTCATAAAATCATCCAAGGTGAGCTTCGAAAGAAAAATTGTCAAGGACTCCAAAGATAACCACAAGGCATTCTTTAGCTATGTCAAGAATCTAAGTGGCAATGCTCAGATCTGCTCGGAGTTAGTGCAGAATGGCACAAAATACACTGAAATGACCGATATTGCCAACATCTTGGCAGACAAGTTCAGTGCAAACTTCACCCCCCCCCCCCTCACCCCCAAAAGGGCCCATAATCATACCAGAAGAATCACAGACAGTCAGGATAAAACAGCCCTCTCCAAAGCCAAAAACACAGCATCAATAGGACCGGACGGTCTCCCAGGCTGCGTCCTACATAAGCTCATAGACAAACTAACCCCTCAGCTAAACACACTGTTCAAACTCAACCTCTCCACAGGCTACGTACCCACAGAGTGGTGCACATCAATGGTTATTCTGCTCCACAAAGGTGTAGCCATAACAGACCCCGGGAACTATTGTCCTATAAGCCTGACTAGCTTAGTCTGCAAGGCTATGGAGTGCATCATCATGGAAATCATTAACAAAGATATTGGGAACCTCCAAACACTGGACCCTACCCAGTTCGGCTTTGTTAAGGGCAGATCATGCCTCCTAAATCTGGTGGACTTCTTTGAGACAGTTACCAAGGCTACAGACGAGGGCAAGGTGGTACACACAGCCTACCTAGACCTCACAAAAGCCTTTGACACCGTTCCCCATTCTGGTATTATAGACAAGCTCACCAGCCTGAACATAAACCCCTATGTCACAAGATGGGTTGCCAACTAGCTCACAGACAGAACCCACATGGTGAGAGTTGTGGGAGCTAGGTCCACCTCTAAACCGGTTACAAGTGGCATTCCCCAGGGCTCAGTCCTAGGACCCCTCCTGTTCGGCATATACTTCTCAGAGGTACAGGCAAGCACAGGAGGACTATGGCTGACCAAGTTCACAGACGACTGCAAACTAAGGGCTATAATTGACTCTCTGGCTGACACAGACATCCTCCAAAAGGGTCTTACTGAGATGGATACCTGGTGTCAAAATCATGGCCTCAAGCTAAATGCCAAAAAGTGCATAATCATCCCCTTTGGAAAAAAACAAAGTACCCACAAACTGCCACATAGGTGGTAGTCCCTTAAATACGGAAAACATAATAAGGGATCTGGGGACCCAAGTAGATAGTAATCTCTCCTTTGATAATCACATTGCCAAAGTGGTTAGAAAATTCTTCTGTGTGGCCCACCCAATCACAAAAGGGTTTGCATCTAGATCAAAAGAGGTAATTGTGCCCATCCACTCATCACTCATCAGGCCTATCATAGAGTACAACATCCCATTTGGGATGTACCTTACAAGACACCTGCAACAGCTGGAAAGACCACAGAAGTACCTCACCAAGAGGATCACTGGCCTCAAACAGATGCCCTATGCAGCTCGGCTGAAGAAACTCCAGCTGTACTCGGTTGCATACTGCCTACTCAGAGGTGATCTCTGCCTGACATACAAGGCCATGTCCAACCCAGAATTGACGGACATGCTCCACCTAAAGAAAACCTTATCCCCTCGAGCCACATGCTCTAGGGATCTAAACCTCACCACAACAATAAATAGGACATGCTGGAAGGATAGATTCCTGTCCCAGAGACTTCCCATGCTTTGGAACAAGATTACAATCTATATTAGGCAGAGCTCCTCACTAACACTCTTCAAGAGAAACCTTGACGAGTGGATGGGAAACAGAAAGTTTACCCCAGGGATCACTTCAGTGGCTCTGCTGGACAGAGGCACAGGGAACTAATCTAAGGGGGCAGCAAAAGCTAACGCATTCTGGCTAGGCTTATAAATGCCTTCTGGCAGATAGCCTAGTACCTACCCATGAGCCTCTGAACCTATGAACAACTGACATGATTCTGGAATGAAAGTCTTTATCTGTTAATTACTCAAACTCGTGCTGAACAGGTGCCAGGCTCTCCTTTATGGGCCAAGTATTTTGTACTTTTCAGAATGAATTCTGCAAACACTGTAGTTCAGTTCAGTATTTCTTCACAATACTTGAATACTGTCTCCATTAACAGTGCTGATAAATATAGCAGTCTGTAGGGATGCTGGAATGCTGGTTAGTAATAACAGTACTGCTAAATATATTCAAAGTTTTTGCACATATATTCTGATTCTCCTGAATAATATAAACTGAAACAATCTTTGTTTGACGTGTCTTCTATACTCAGGTTCAAGAGTCTGTATTGTAGAGACCCTTTTATATATAAGATCAAAAACTAACTCATATTCTAAAATTATGGATATTTAATCTTTTCTGTATGTCAGTCCGAGCTAACTGACTGACTTCACTCACTGTGTATGAAGTACATTCTCATAATACCAAAAACCCTGTAATGTTTTACATGCCTTTTTGGCATTGGTTCCCCAAACCTTGTCTTGCATGTGCCTTATCTATCATTCCATTGCAAGTACATCTTTCCCTTGAGAAAGGGACATTCTGTATTTCTGTATTTCTGCACATCTCGCGCTTTATCTTTCCTTTCTAATGAGTTGTCCCTGAAACTAAATGCATGCATGAAAACACATCTGACTCTATATTTTCAGGTCTATTATTCTACCTTAATGCACTATAGTGAATTTACTAAGAATACCCTCACTCTAACAGAACTGATTTACAATAAAGAGGATCTTTAAAAACAGCAAGACTGGTTTGTGCAGTTTGGTGTTTAGTAGTCAAATCACACTCTGATTTGGTGTTAGAATTCTTGTTTGTTAGTTGAATGTTAGCTGAGGTATCTGTACATACAATACAGTGTTAGGTACTACATGTGTACACTATTTTTGCTGCTTGTGATGTTTTAAAGTTTGCCAGGGAAGTACTTTGCTTGATATATGTCAGGGCATCCTATTCCAGGAATTAACAAATGCAAAAGGGAATACAGTAACTTGAGTGCAGGTTGTGGTTCAGGAAGGTGAATCCTAGCTTCTTTCTGGAAGTTCCAAAGTTTTCATATTGAATCCCTTTCAAATCTTCAGAATAAGTCACCTTGAATCAGTATTCATTTAAAGACACTTTATTTGTATTGGAGCTTTCGTTTTATAGACTTTATCAGATCAAGAAAATCTTATCCAGGAATGAGACATACACTGTGTTAGGCACTTGCATGGGCTGCTTTAAAGTGTGCTAGGTCATTCATAGTATGGAAGGCTAAGCAGAGATCGTCCCACATGAACCTGCACAATACCGAGTAGGGGAATAGGGGGTTTTAGTCTATCATAGTAGGTTCTGTGACTCAACATAATTTTATTAAGGAAATATTAAGGAAACTGAAGCTGGTTTAGGTGCTAAGTGAGGTACATGCTAAAGAGTGCATTATGTTCAGTGACAGGCTAAATGGTGGAGGAATAAAGTAAGACTATAACCAATGGCAGCTTTGACTTCAAAGTAAGGGGGTGGTTGCAGGAAGCAACTAAATGGAGCTAACCGGAATGGGTTGGGGCTCTATTACAGCAGACCAATCACGTTTACTTGTGATCAAACAAAAGATGTGGTCATTCACTTTTATCCACAGACTGCCTTAGTGTATACCCACTCATTACCACCATTTTACTATCAATATACACCTGAAATGTCTAACTGAAATTGTCAGGGCCAGCCTTAGGTGACTTAGAGCTTTAGACAAAGGACTCTATGGGCTCCTATTGCACACTTAATCTTCTCCCTGCACCTGTCCAGTGGTCCTTCCCTGTCTCTCTCCTCATTCTAGCTCCACATCATCCAGACATATTACTTCTCACTTGTTTTTTCTTACTTCATCTTACAGTTCAGCTTCCCTTATGTTTTCATCACACTCTAACTGGCTATGACTCTCCTGTCATAAGTTTTGTTTGAAGTAAATTAATTAAGACAGGAATCCAGGGGTGAAAGTCTTAGGGTTCTAGATGCTACAGGATATGAGGTTACTGTGAGCTGCCTGTCAGGTGCCAGGATCCACCACATAGCACAAGCACTCAGGTCACTCCAAAACAAGTACAAATATGACTCTGTCATTGTACATATTGGCGTGAACGACCTGAGACGTACCTCCCTGGACTACATGAAAAGAGACATAGAGAAGCTCTCTGATCAAGTAGCCCAGGCTGGTATGACCCTGACCCTGAGTAGCATCTTGCCCTCACCAAGAATGATGCCACAGTACGAGGAAAAAATGATCAGCTTTAGCAATTTGGCTAAGCTATTGGTGTCATTCAAAGGGGATCAAGTGTCTGTCAGCCTGGGACGACATGCTTGACAAGCCACGCTGCTTCACCAGAGATGGCTTGCACCTGTCGCCCTTAAGCTTTTGAATACTGGCCAAGGCTCTTGCCACCCCCATAGTGCCTTTTTTAGGCAAGACTCAAAGGACAAACCCGCCTCCATAAAAAACACAAGAAACCAAAAACTGAGGGTAATGCTACTCAATGGCAAAGTCTAAACCTCAAAATGCACACACTCAAGGCACTCCTTAGCATGGAGCAAATCGATATCTGTGCAGTAACAAAAACCTGGTTTAAAGCTCCAGAGAGCACCCCAGCACTACCAGGCTACAACTCATATCATAACTTTTGGACCCAGAACCCAGACTGAAATACAAAAGGAGAGGGCGTATCCATTTTCATAAAGGATACCCACACCTCCAGGTTAGTAGCACAACACGAGGCCTCGGAGACCATCCATGTGCAACTAAAAGTGGGCAAGGCTGCTTTTCAGATTATAGCCTGCTACAGACCACCTACCTTGTCTCAGGACCCCCACTTAGCATTCCTGAGAACACTGGAAAATATAAAGGTCCTACCAAACACCATGATATTGGGATATTTCAACTACCCGAACATTGACTGGGAGAATTACTCTAGTACAAACTCCTTTGCCCAATGCTTCCTAGAGTTTATAAACTCTAATGCCCTGTAACAGCTGGTCACCATGCCCACTAGATGTGACAACATACTGGACCTGATCATCACCAACATGGGGGATCAGTGTTCCACACCAGAGGTAAACCCCTCGCTGGTGAGATCAGATCACAAACTAATCACACTGGACATCCACATCCCGACCCCACCCCCAGTCAAGGAAACCACTGTAAAAAAATTTTCAAAAGCAAACTTCACACTTCTCAAGACCGAAGTGGAAAGTTTCAAAGCCCCCTTGCTAAAATATAATGCTACCCAAACCACAGAATCCTTTACAAGTGCATTCTATGAGCATCTACAGGGATGCATAGATTGAGCCATCCCAAGTAAAACCAAGACTCACTCCTCCAAAAAGAGGAAACCAGTCTGGTGGTCCCTGGCCATAAATAAGCTTTACAACAGAAGGAGGAAACTACTACATGATGAAGCAAAATTCCAAAATGGAAAGGCATCATTGATCCATATTAGCAAGAAACTACGATCCCTCATAAAATCATCCAAGGCCAGTTTCGAAAGAAAAATTGCCAAAGACTCTAAAGATAACCACAAAGCCTTCTTTAGCTATGTCAAAAATTAGGTGGCAACTCACAGATATGCTCTGAGCTAGTGCAAAATGGCAAAAAATATACTGAACCAATTGACATTGCCAACATCCTGGCTGAAAAGTTCAGTGCAAACTTCACTCCCCCTCACCCCCAAAAGGGCCCGTGTCTATCCCAGAAGAATGCAGAGCCCCAGACATCACGGACATGCAAGTAAAAACAGCCCTCTCCAAAGCTAAGAACATAGCATCAGTGGGACCGGATGGTGTCCCAAGCTGTGTCTTACACGAGCTCCAAAAGGAACTAAACCCTCACTTAAATTCACTATTCAGTCTCAGCCTTATCACAGGCTATGTACACAAAGAATGGTGTACAGCAACAGTCATCCTGCTCCACAAAGGTGGTGCCACAACAGAACCTGGGAACTATCGCCCTATAAGCCTGACTAGCCTGGTCTGCAAAGCTATGGAGCGAATCATCATGGAACTCATAAACAGAGACATTGGGAACCTCCAGACACTGGACCCTACCCAATTCGGCTTTGTAAAAGGCAGATCCTGCCTCCTAAACCTAGTTGACTTCTTTGAAACAGTTACCAAGGCCATAGATGAAGGGAAGGTAGTCCACACAGCCTACCTGGATCTCGCTAAGGCCTTCGACACCATTCCCCACTCTGGCATTATAGACAAGCTCACCAGCTTGAACATTAACCCCTATGTCACAAGATGGGTGGCCAACTGGCTCACGGATAGAACACACATGGTCAGAGTTACAGGTGCCATGCCTGACTCTAAACCAGTTACAAGTTGCGACCCACAGGGCTCGGTCCTGGGACCCCTCCTGTTTGGTATATACTTCTCTGAGGTACAGGCAGGCATGGGAGGACTATGGCTGACCAAGTTCACAGATGACTGCAAACTGGGGGCCATAATCAACTCTGCGGCTGACACAGAGATCCTCCAGAAGGGTCTTACAGAGACAGATACCTGGTATCAGAGCCATGGCCTCAAGTTGAATGCCAAAAAATGCATAGTCATCCCCTTTGGAAAAAACAAAGTGTCCATGAATTACCACATAGATGGTAATCCACTAGGTATGGAAAATGTAATTAGGGACCTGGGGACCCAGGTAGATAGCAACCTCTCCTTTGATAATCACATTGCCAAAGTGGTTAGAAATTCTTTCTATATAGCCCACCTAATCACAAAGAGGTTCACCTCTAGATCAAGAGATGTCATTCTGCCCCTCTACTCATCACTCATTAGGCCCATAATAGAGTACAATGCCCCATTTGGTATGTACCTTACTCGACACCTGCAACAGCTGGAAAGACCACAGAAGTACCTCACCAAGAGGATCATGGGCCTCAAAGAGATGCCCTATGCAGCTCGACTAAAGAAACTCCAGCTATACTCGGTTGCTTAGCGCCTGCTCAGAGGTGATCTCTGCCTGACGTATAAGGCCATGTCCAACCCAGAATTAATGGACATGCTCCACCTCAAGAAAACCAAATGTCTTCGAGCCACACGCTCTAGTGATTTAAACCTCAGCATAACAATAAACAGGACATGCTGGAGGGATAGATTCCTGTCCCAGAGACTTCCCTCGCTCTGGAATAAAATCCCAGTCTATATTAGGCAGAGCCCCTCGCTGACTCTCTTCAAGAGGAATCTTGACGAGTGGATGGGAAATCATAAGTTTACCCTTGGGATCACTTAGTGGCCCTGCTAGACAGAGGCCCAGGAAACTAATTTATAAGGAAGGCGAAAGCCAACACATTCTGGCTAGGCTTATAAATGCCCTTTGACAGATAGCCTAGTACCTACCTATGAACCTATATAATTAAAAACTTTCTTACAAACTTTTGATGTAACAATGGCTTGAATGAAAATTCACGAGTAAGGAAAGAAATGCAGTCTTTCTTTTTCTTCCAAGGAAAAATAAGTTGCATCTAAAGCACAACGTTAAAAAAATAACAAAATATTTTTTCTGAATGAACTGAGCAGATACTTGTGTGCAATGATATATGAATCCTATCAGAGAATACTGCATGCTTTCCTAAACCTGGTATAAAGTTACTTTCCATGTTGTCCTCTGTTGTTAGATTGGAAAGAAAATAATAGTGCAGATGGCCAATGGTATATTATGTAGCTGAGGGTTTGAGAGAAGAAAGCAAAGCACATGAATAAAAGCCACACAGAGACAAGGGGCATTGGTAGACACCACACAGAGAGAATCACAGCCAAACATTCAACCAGAAAACCAAGCACTGTTAGATGGTAACAGTACTTGATGTAACATTCTCCATTGATCAGTTGCTATGAGACCTATCCTCCCCATACTTCCATATACAGCCTCTTTCTGAGTACAATGTTGATGTCTGTCTGTGATGGAAAATAAAAAATATTACAGGCAACTAGCTACTTTTAGATACACTACAAACCTGCCCCCATACACGTGCATTTATTTTCATCACAGAATCCTCATATTTATTAATTACAGCCACTTTATTAACTGTGTGTATCTCATATATCTGAAAGTGTTAAAAATAAAGACAATAAAGTATTCCAACAGTTTTCACACAAATGCACACTACTAATATTGTAATAATAACTGCTTGACATGAACAAATGACAACAATGTCAAGCACTTTCATCCATAGACAGCCATGTATCTAGCAATTAAAGACAAATTTATTGACTGTATACAAATGTAATACAATGAAAATAATATCAATTGGCCACATCATTAACCCATTTTATAAACACCCCCCCCACACACACACACACATATACGTGACCATCAATAGTAGTCACTTATATGACTGTTACTGTACACTTCAGATGTCTGATTGTGGTCAAAAGAATCAATGAATGCATAACTGCCATACAGGAGTATATCCTCTCAGCTCACTGCTGTCAAAATACAATCGTCAACCGAATGCAACTTCACCTCACATACACTTCAACTCTTAGCTCAGGAATCAAGGTAACTGCGAACAAAGAACCACAATCAAGACTTTCTGTCTGTTTTATATGCCTAGAAACCTGCCAGAATAACAGGCTTTGCATGTTTTTTATTACATCTGAAACTCAAATGTTTGTCATCATTATTTAGTGAGTGCAATATTCATTGATTTGCTAGAAAAAGAACATACTTTACAAGAACAAACAAAAATATGAAGCAACAAATCAGAAACATTCTGAAAAATCTGTTAGAGCTGAGAGCATCTGTGCCCTCACAACACACACACACACACACACACACACACACACACACACACACACACACACACACACACACACACACACACACATACACGCACACACACACACACACACACACACACACACACACACACACACACACACACACACACACGCTTTTAAATAAAATGATAACTTATCTTTCTGCATGCTGAAAGTAGCAGGAATAGTTCTTATTTTATAGCTATTCCTTCTCTCACCTTCAGTTGCAGGCTGTCTCAGTCACCTGTGTCAGATTTAGCCAATAGGTAGGATTCCTCACTACTTTGTACAGTGGAATGCTTAGTGAACAATGTTTCTGTTGTCCTTAGCGATTACAAAGAGCTTAACCAATTAGTGGAGTAAATGTAATGGCAGGCTGTTTCAGAAACAGCCTGTGGAGTGGACCATACTGATGTTATTTATTTATTTATTTATTTATTTTGGCTTTCCTCTGAATGCCATGCATAAGCAGAGTTGCAATCACCATGAAGAAATTAGAAATTCAGAACGTCTACTATTACTTTTAATTTAAAAGTAATTGTCACTTTCTGACATTAACATGCCATTTTAGTTTTGGGGAATGGGCTGCAGCCTAGCAGCCAGTTCCAATTTGCTACCCCTGACTATAACCTTAGGGTTATAACAAGAAGGATAAGCTGCACAAGGAAGGAGGTTAAGACTTTTTTAAGTTTTTTCCCCTCCATGTCAATCAACCATCAAGCTCCCCTCCCATACATCTCAAGAATTTGAAGCAAGAGTCTCCCTATGCACCTCAGGAAAAGCCAACTGGTGTGGGGTGCCATCCAAACAGCCATGGAATAGTTAGTATCCTTGCCAATGCTTGGTTCTTCCATATAGCTGTTATAGGAAGGCATCCTTAACTGTACAACCTGATAGTCTGGCATCACCCACCCCAGACAAGGGGCATCCTTTTCTCAGAATGGACTCTAACAGTCTCTAGACCAGAAATCTACATGGCACAATTCTTTTTCTTGCAGTCCACCATTATTGAAAGCACTGACTATGGGTGTTTCAATTATGAACCTAACTTTACCCCAAGTGGCAGATATGAGCATCCCCATCACTGCAGAGCCCTCCTACTCCATGAATGGATGCCTGCTCATACTCACACATATACCCCAAGAGCTACCACTACCAGCTTAGAACTACCAAGCCCACCCCTATGGACACTGTCAAGCAAGCCTCTGATTTCACTGGGGCAATTTGTTCACTGAGAAACTGCAACTCTCTACATCCAAGATAGGAGAGCTATTAATTTCCTCTCCTCCCCCATCTGTGTCAAGTTGATCTGCTCTGCAAACTTGAGGTGTCTAGATTGCAATCAGGTATTTATCCCTTTGTCTCACAGAGGTGTTGGTGCTCAAATGGGTGCGATGAAATTGGCGTGGATGAAAGAGGCTGTGGCTATATGTTCTAGCCCAAGCAGCATGGCAGGATCTGACTCAAACCTTTGACTCATGCCAACCTACATCTACAGAAGTATACAGTAAAGCAGTGATGTTCACACAGTATTGCCCCACAACAGCAGCACATAACATAACTAATGTAAACAGCCTATTAGTTGTCGAGACTGAACATCATTCATTCCATAAGCATAATAGTCACCTGTAATACTTTATATAGATACACGTACACATGACATAGCAAGGAACACATCTGGATGTCTACAGAAGGGTATATACCACAGGACAACTTTATGCAAGGTATAGCACCAAAGAGGGCCACACTGGCATGTGTGCGGCACTTATGAGGTGTGCACAATAGGTGTTGATGTCCAGATAGGATGTCATCATACCTAAAATTATTGTGTGAAGTTAACTATACAGCTGCCATTACCACAATAAATGTATCATAACGAACATAACCTAATTGCAGGGGTGGCACAATAACTTTGATGCATCAATATATCATAGTGATATGTAACATAACAGTGTCATGCATCACAATATGTCACATACAGCAGCATGATTCCTGACAACATGCCAAGGACCAGCCAAAATTCAGCATACATGACATGTCACAAACAACAAGTATTATGTGCCATGCTTGATATGGAATGTCACACATAAGGCAATATTACAATGCACAGGTGATTGCTGCAACATGAATGAAAACATATGTTTAATTTTGACATAACTGTACAGGTATCTGACTACTTTAAATGATTATGGTGATATGAACTTGGGTCAGTGTGGCTGTGGGTAGTGCAAAAGTGCTATAGAGCTGAGTTAAGCCATGTTAGTCATATATGCAGAGCCAGATCCAGCACTAGGTGACCTAGGCAGTCATCTAGGGCCCTTCTGGCTAGTGGAGTGGCCAAAGGGGCTGCCACAACATTTACATTTTAAATTAAAATGAAAAAAAACTTACAAGTCTTCTTTAAGGGCATTTGTCTGTAACAACACCCCTGCATACATCTCATCATTCATCTGCACACACCTACTGTTGCCTGCATCAACATACACTTGCATTTTCTTTTATTCCATATCCACACATGGAATTTAAACACACAACCATTTTTTCCTCCATCTTCCACAGAATGGCAGGTGTGTGTGGGTGTGTGCATGTGTTGCCCTAGTCAGAGCTGGTAGGTTAGTTAATTTAAGCAGGATCAAACCCTGTACCTTAGTTACAGGAAACAACAGCATGATTCCTTTACACCATCTATCAGAGTATGAGTTTAAGTTAATTTTCAAAGAATTGTGAGCTTCAGTACATTTTAAGGGCTTGTGAGCTTTAGTGCATTTTCAAGGAATTGTGAGCTTCAAGGGAAGAAAAGTATAAAGATGCTAATGCTAAGTTTGTTTTCAGTGTACAACTATTTTGCTTAGCAAATGGTCCTCAATGTCTATGCTAATGAGTTTGAAAGCAGTGTTAGTAACACAACAGGTAGCACACTTCTTTTTGATGCAGAAGACTATGAGTTCTACTCCCACACCATGTAGATGAATTGCTGATACTGTGTTGTACATAAGGGGGGAGGGGTGCTGCAGTCCTGAGTGTGTCCTCCTTTGGATGAGATGCCTTCTAAGTATGAACCTGCAGTTGGCTTGTCATCCATTCCCAGTTGTAATATTACCAGCTTACCAATTTTTTAATGTAACACAGGCAATTTATTCTTCAAGGACAGCAAGCACTGAATTTTTAGATGAAACACTGAAACATAAAGTTGACTGCTAGTTGTAACCTCTTTATTAATTACAGATCTCTTTAATGTGGAATTAAAAACGTAGAAACCTCGAACCTCAACCAGTAGTAATATAAAGCACAGAAAAATGTCCAAGGAAGTGCCAGGAACCACACGTATTCCAATACTCTTTATTTGAACAAGATTACAAACAGTTTGTTGAGCGCTTTCATCTAACTACTAAGATTTCATCAGAACAATACTAATTTGCTAACACCACCTTATATACACTTAATCCTGTCTTTTTAACTAATTAATCAATAAATGTGAGGAACATTTTTTTAAAAAGACATGTCCAAATTCTAAATAAAATACTACTCCATCCCTCTATTATGTAAAATATTTATATATTATGTACATACTAATTGATGTTCTAAAACAAATAACAAAATTCAAAAGACATAAACTTGTAAAACAGTGTATTTGCAAAAATATATTAGCAACTATAACCCTAAATGAAAATAAAATACATCTAAATTTCAATATTGCCTATGCACTAAATGCACACCTAAAAACAAACAAATGGATTGATAAAATACAAAAGGGTAATGTACCCAAATGATCAAAAACTAACATTGTTAAGGTCATAGTATATACCATATTTTATGTTATGTTCTCACTAGAGGTTTGGTGGGTATAACCTCGTTCAGTCCAGGGGGTGAAGCTGCATTTAACCTGATCTGCCATTTTATCTCCTTTTCACCCACTACTGCTTTTATGTTACCACCACTAGGGTTAGGAGATATAACTTCTAAAATGGCAAATTTAAACCCATTACACCCTGGGCTGTTAACTAAGTGACGACAAAGAGCGTTGTTAATATCATTTTTTCTGATACAATAAGTATGATCATAGATTCTATTCCTTAATCGTCGGTCCGTCTTTCCGACGTAGAAACTATGACATGAACAACATTTTGCCAAATATACCAGATGTTGTGACTGACAGTTTCCATAACTAAATATAATTTTACTACCAATATTGTTATTCAAATACAATTCTACCTCTTCCATGATGTACCCACAATAGTTACAATGGCCACATTTTCTAGTGCCTTTCCTATTATGTGACCCTCTCTTGTAATGTTGTGTTTTAACCGCGATAATTCTTTTCAAATTAAAACCAGTCTTGGAAACAAAATGGGGACTAGTTGAAATTTTCACCTTTATCCCCTCGTCACTTGTCAGAATATTCCAATTAGTTGAAATTATATCCTTAACATCCTTGATACAGTTTCCATGTTTTAAAATACAAGCCTTAGTGTAAGGCTTGTCAATATTGGCTGGGGTTTTATGAACAGTGTTTGGGCTACCTGAGTTAGCCACCAACCCAATACCTAACAGCGGGGGATATTTCCTTCCCCATTCACTAGAAACATAATGTATAATATCATCAATCATAGCATTGGGATAACCTTTGTCCCTAAATAGATTACCAATAAATCGAAGTTCACTTAACATAGTATCTTCATTAGATGACATGCGTGCAGCTCTTATGCACTGTCCTTTAACTATGCTGCGTTTCAATGAATACGGATGTGCACTCTCAAAGTGTAAGTACCCATTGCTAAAAGTGTCCTTCCTAAAAATTTTTGACTTAAAGGAATGGCCATCATTATAAACATAGACATCTAAATAGTTTATACCTTCCTTGTGAAACTGGTATGTGAACTGTAAAAAACTAGTAGTCTGATTTAGGTAATCAATAAAGTCCTTTAGTGTACCTTCTTCTCCCTCCCAAAGGACAAATATATCATCCAGGTATCGAACAAAACACTTGAGATATTTCATCCAGGGGGAGTGTAAGATAAATTCCTCTTCCCAGTCCAGTAGTACTAAATTGGCATACATGGGGGCACAAGCTGCCCCCATGGCTACACCAGAGACCTGTCTATAATACTCCCCTTCAAAGTATATATAGTTATTGTCAAGTACAACTTCCAAGAATTCAGATAATAACATGATAGTGTCTTGGTCCAACCCACTGTACTTGCATAAACTATTGTGAAATCTCTGGACACCTTCTTCCTTCGGGATGCAAGAAAATAAATCTTTGATGTCTATGGTGACAAAGGTTAGATTAGGGCTCCATAGGTCCATCTTAAAAATTCCTAGGAATTCCCAGGAATCTTTCATAATATGTCCTACGTTTCTGTAAATATGTTTTAAACGATGGTCGATGACCTTCCCAAACGGAAACACTTTGCTGTGGCTCCCAGAAATGGTCGGTCTAAAAGGTGGATCTAACAGGTTTTTCGAACCTTAGGGATCCCCGTTACAGCTGCCAATATGGGAAACTCCACTCAAAGGAAGCGATATAGTTCATCACTGATACGATTGTCAAGAAGGAGCTCTTCAAGATAGAAATCTATCCTACGGTGAGCAATATTCACCTGGTTCAACGAAGAGACTTCATAGAATGAAGAATTATTTAAAATGTCAAAAATTCTTCCGATGTATCTTTCTTGATCAAAGAGAACTATACCACCCCCTTTATCAGCTACCATAATTCTAACATTATGTTCACAAAGAGAGTCTAACACTGTATTCATTTTTTTTTTTATTCAACCCACAGTTGTTGTTGTTCTTATATTTTTGTGTATTGTATAAATCATATAACTGTAGATTAACCACATTTTCAAAAGAACAAATAGTTCTATGCATAGGTGGGGTAAAAGTACTCTTTTTCTTTAACCTTGAAGGTGTCATCTGCTGATGTAAGTTGTCATGAAAAAATACCCCTAGGTTGGTTTTACGAAGAAATAACTTAACTTCAACCAGTGTGTCCAATAAATCAAAAGATTTGTCTGGAATGAACTTCATTCCTTTGGCAAAAATATCAAATAATTCTGGTTGAACTGTGCAAGCACTGTAATTATAAATTTTAACATTACCACTTTGGTGAAGAATATTTTCAGAACTAGATTGGTGAGTGTCATTTAAAATAACCTCTAAGTCATTGACAGATGAATGGAAATTCTCCACATTCAATAAGGTTTCCTGTCTTGCTTCCCCCAATGTTGGTATGCTCTGTTCGGACCCCTGTTGTTCCTGCCTGCTGGCTGCCATTTGTACTGCCCCCTCCCCTGTCCTTCTAAAAAATCTTCCTCTTGTAAGTAATGCTTGGGAGCTTCATATCCCTTGTGTAAATGTATGTCTTTAGCAAAGTCCCTTCCCTGACTAGTATTCCATCTGTAAACTATCCCACTCTTGTATTGTGACATGTCCCTCATAAATTTCTTGCTCTTCCTTTCAAACGCTTTTTTACTGTTGTTATCAGCATAAACAAATTGTTTACTATGTAATTTTTCCCACTGGGAGTTTGTAATCTTGTTCAAATAAAGAGTATTGGAATACGTGTGGTTCCTGGCACTTCCTTGGACATTTTTCTGTGCTTTATATTATTAATGTGGAATTATTCAGATGACTTTACTTCTGCAAAGTTGGTGCATATTGATTGATACTGGTGGATTGTAACGAGAGAAGTCTGAGTGGACTTTTGTAGTTGAAATGTTCTGAAATGGCCAGTTTTGTCATTATTGGTTCATATGTTTTGTTTTTTTGTTTACTGGAAAAATGTTCAAAGCTACCAATTTAAAACACAATCTAACTGTATTATACAAGGAATTTAATACAACCAGGAAGGTGAATCAAAGAACACATGCATGCATGCATGGTCCTAAAAATGTTTGCAAGGGGCCTATGGTTTGAAAACAGCCCAGAAGTAAACTTAATCCACAACTTGTCAGATGTATTTTCTTTGAATGTGTGTTTCAATGCCATTTCAATGAATGTGTGTTTCATGGGCAGAGAAGTTTACTGTTAATGCTAAGTCTGCTTTCATTGCGAGACTGTATTGTATTATTTAGCAAATGTCTATCAGTGTTTGCGCTATAAAATTTGAAATAAAAGTTTTATATTAAATCCAAGTATCTGTAATCACTGTAGATGTAAAGAGGAAAATAGTGTGTACACTGACAGGTGTGAACAGTGTTTGTGGTAACTGGGGAGAAATATCCAACAATAGAACAATGGGATGACTGCAAGGGGAGCTGGGGGGGTGTTGTGTGTGTGGGGGGGTAATCAATTACCCTGCCTAGAGTCCTATTTGACCAATATGAATGACAATGTGAAAACAAGCATACATGATGACACAACTGCCATGTCCTCCTCTGACTCCATGCAGTGGTGAGGGTTGAAATGTCACCATGTAAAAAGACAGATGTACACAAAAAGTCAGTCCTAAGTACATGCACAGCATCTTGTAGCATTGAAAATTATGTATAACACACAGCAAATAAGATATACGCATACAGATCACGTGATTATGTTTTGCAGATTGCAAGTCACCCAGGTCAGTGAACAAGACCATATTAGTCATGACGGTCACAGTTGTACTTAACAGTACTGCACTATAGCAATCATATGAGCTGCCTTACCAGGTCTGTCCTCCCTGGATGGGAACTGAAGCATCCAGCATAAAGTTGAACCTGTAAGTGAAAGTGGAACACAAACAATAGGTATGTATAAACCTCAGACATGAAGGCAGGCAAAGGCTAGTGATCACCCTAACAGTCTAAAGAGACACGTGTCTGATGTGTGTCTTCAGTGGTCTGATGGTGATGGGCTCTTGCAAGTGAAAATCACAATAGTACACATAGTACTAACATTGTTATCTAAGCACCTTTTAGGTAATATAGCATGCTATCCTACTGTGTCCTTCCATATCTGGAATGTCCCAGTGTACATGATGTAATTCTGCTGCTGTGACATTAATCAGAAAAGGTAAGATGCATGAATGAATGTCCTTGAATGACAATTAAATTATGCTGCTCTGTTTCTGAATGGTGGAAATACCTAAAGCCCTAGAATCTGTGCCTTAATTCCTCCCCTGACTATACAATGATCCTGACAGGTGTTATGGTGGGAGGCCTGGTATATCATTGTGTCATCTGCAGGAGGCAATTGTGGCCCACCTCCAGTGGCATTTCTCTCTTTCTCATAGAGGTGGAGTCTGTTGGCTGCATAGAGGATCATGTCAGAGTGACAACAAGCCTCCCTGGAGTGGTTGCATCCACCCAACATTAGCCATGTTTCTTGCAGCAAATTCTGTCATGTTGCTGCCGCACTTCAATATTTATTTATGTGCTTTTGTTAACCGGGATAGTCCAACTGTGTGTTAGCCCATTTTCAGTTGAGTCCTGGGGGAAAGCTCCAGAAACAGAGAACAAAAAATACAATAAAGTTAGCACAATACATACACCTAAGGTAAACCAAACATTCGAGAGGAAAAAATGCACAATATACATAAAAATAAATGTAAAAAGTATGAGTACAATTGTAAAAATAGTAATCAAGTGAGTCGAAATGTAAGAGAGGAAATAGACAGCAATGGATGGAGGCAAATTTGACAAAGTTAGAAGCATTATAAATGAAAAAGTTACAAAAACAAAATATTAGCAGATAAGGAGAGAGCATACAGGAAAGGGGAGGAGCCAGTAAAGAAGAAAAGCAAAAGAGAGAAGAAGAAGAAAGAAAAGGAGAGAGACAGAAAAAATGGAGGAGAAAAGTGTAATAGGAGAGCAGGCCAAGGAAGTTTGAGGAACTGTAAAAAGTAGTCAAGAGAAGAAAAGGATGATTAGAGTTATAAAGGGGGAAAAGAAGAAAAGTAAAAGAGAAAGTTAGAAATAATAAAAGTAAAATTAAGGGTAGAGCAAGAGAAAAGACATTAACCAGGAGAAGAATATAAACAGAGCCAATTAGTGC
Source organism: Protopterus annectens (assembly GCF_019279795.1). Classification (NCBI taxonomy): domain Eukaryota; kingdom Metazoa; phylum Chordata; order Ceratodontiformes; family Protopteridae; genus Protopterus; species Protopterus annectens. The sequence continues at coordinate 790,238,701 of NC_056725.1, forward strand.
AGATGAAGTCTTTCAGGAGCATTTTGAATTGAGGTAAGTTGGGATTGGATGTAATGACCTGAGGGATAGCATTCCATATTTTGGAGGTATAGCTAGAGTATAGAGAGTCATCAACATTATTTTTGGACTTAGAGACTTGAAGCAAGAATTTGTTGGAATATTGGAGAGGATGATTGTTAGTGTAGGGTAGAAGCATTAACTGAAGGGAAGGGGTATATTAGGTTGATAAACTAGTCTGTGAGTTGTGGTACACTGAGTGTAAGTTAAGAGATGGGGAAGTTCAAGGCAGTGTTTTTGACGTAAAGCCAAGAAATGATAAGATCTATGTGGAGTGTTTGTAGCAAATTTTGCAGTTTTGTTATAGCAGGTTTCAAGCTTGGCTATATCAGTTTTACTAAGGTTTGTGAAGATGGGAGAGGCATATAGTACGGGAGAGTGAAGGTGAGTTCTGGCTATATCTTTTCTAGGTTTAGTTGTAAGAAAAGGCTTGATTCTGTAAAGTGAGCCAAGTTTATTATGAGTTTTTTTCTTGATGGACTGTGCTAGATGAAGGCCAAATTTCAGGTTATCAATGAGGACACCTACTAATTTTGTATGGGATGTGGCAGAAATGATGGTGTTATTGGATGACTGTATTTGAAATGTAGCAGGAAGGTCACGTGATTTACTAGGGGAAAAGATCATAAGTTTGGCCTTTGAAGGATTTAGTATCGGTTCTGATAGCCATGATTCAATTAATAAGAAGGACTGCTGAGTTGTGGAAACAAGCAGATTTATGGAAGGTGCAGCACAAATACAAGTTGAGTCATCTGCATATTGGACAATAGAGGCTAAAGGAGCAGATGAGTGGAGTCGGTTGATGAAAATACTAAAAAGTAGAGGACCTAAAACATAGCTTTGAGGTACACCCAAGGTGACAGGTAGGAGGGAAGAGAGTTCCTGTTGCCATTTAATGGCTTGATGTCCACCAGACAAATAGCTATTAAGCCATGCTAGAACAGAGGGACTAAGTTTAAGTGTGGCTAGTCCATTGAGAAGTCTTTGGTGCAAAACTGTATCAAAGGCTTTAGAAAGATCTAAGAAGATGGAAGACACAAATTGACCATTATTTCTATATCGGTTTATTGTGTTAGTAAAGCTAAGGAGAGCAGCAGTGGTGCTGTGGTGGGGGTGAAACCCATGTTGAGTGTTGGCTAAGAGGTTATTAGAAAGAAGGTAATTTAAAAGATGCAGGTGGATACATTTTTCCAGAATTTTTGAGAGACGGGGTAGGATAGCAATGGGTCTGTAATTAGAGAACTCAATGCTTCCCTCCTTTGTGTAGGGGGATAATATAAGGTATCTTCCAGCTGGAAGGAACATAGTGTTCTAAGATAAAGCAGTTGATTTGAATTGTAATGGGATAGGCAATAGCAGGAGCAGCTATTTTTAAAAATTCTAGAGGTAGGTTATCAGCTGCAAGGGATGTGGGTTTAAGTCCGGAGAGTATTTTTTTATGGTGAGAGTCTGAACAGGTTTGAAAAAAACGGAGTTGTTAGCACAGATAGCTGAATTTGGGATAATAAGTGGAGTATTGTACTGAGAATTAGTAATAGCATGAATAGAGTTAGTAAAGAAAGTACTGAATTGTATAACAATGCTGTCACTGTTAAAGAAAGACGAGGGGATAAGGATGGAAGAACTTCTGGGTTGAAGGAGCTTTTGTATGGAGGACTGGAATTTCTTGGGATTGTTGTAGTGCTGTTGCTGAGTGGCTATAAAGTATGACTTTTTGTCGAGTTTTATTTGGGACTTAGCTTTATTGTGAAGATGTTTATAAAGATCTAAGTTAAATTGTTTGCTAGTGGTATGCCAGAGAAACCAGGCTTTGTCTCTTTGTCTTAACAGGTTTTTGGTATCATATGTTAGCCATGGAGCATATCAGATTCTAATCTAGCAGTTCTGAATAATTATCTCATTTTCCCCTGAGTAAAAAATTGTCATGCCTATTATGGTTCGACATCTGAAAAAGGGTGATATACACACCTGATGTTATATAGGAGGTTCACTTATTGACAATTCAACCCTTAAAGCATATGTCAATGTAATACCCTTCATATACAGTGCACTGCTATGCAAAACATCATTTTTTGTTACCATCATGTACAGATAAACATAAAGAACACTGAACACATGTATCAGTTGCTGATTATATGTCATAACCTTGTCAGCCTACATGTGCACAGCCGTTAATCCATTCCACATCTTAGGATATGTCGCATATGCAGAGGATTGGACTAGAAACAAGGTTGGTATATATTCTGACAAGGAAAAGTCAATCACATAACCATTGCACCACCGCTTTAGTCACACAAAAATGGTGTTATTGCAAGTGCATGCATAGCAAGCTGCATCTACCAAGTCCACATCAACCAAGTGGAATATGTCACAGACGTCAATGACGTTGGTTGCAAAGATTAGTAAAAATGTGTCATTTATGATATGTTAAATAGCATATGTGCCTGTACATGTTAAAAAAGCAGGGTAGAACAAGATCACCTTATGAAAATGAACATTTCAGTGGAAATAGGCGGATGTGTAAACAACAAACATGTTACATGCTGAGTCATCTTAAGGTTACTCAGTCTCATTGAATGGTATAACAACTTCCACTCTAGGATAAAAGCATCAGTGAATATCTACAAATCATATGTTCAAACTTGTAAATTGTCATTATCTGCAAACAGTACTAAAGATGTACAGATGAAACTGCATTATTGACGGATATGGGTGAATTCCGTCCATATCCACAGTTCACTGGGGCTGGTTTGCTTGTAGCCAAACACCTGCATATGGGGAAACCCTCCCTGGTAGTGATAAACATGTATCCATGGATTCACTTCAGAAGCTCAAAATACTGAAATCTCGAATTTCAGTATCTCGAGCCCAAGAAGTGGAATCCACAAAACAACGAAAACTAAAAAACACGAAATTTAAAACCTCGAATGCCAGAAGTTTTGAATTTTGCGGTTTTACTACACACACACACACACACACACACACACACACACACACACACACACACACACACACACACACACACACACACACACACAATCACTCTACTACATGAAAGCAGGGGAGCAAGCTCCCCTACTTAAATATTCGCACTCCGAGGTTGCACTTCATACAAACACACACAAAACACCACCACACAAGCTACTTTCTCTTCGCACACACACATCACAGCAACAAAACACACTGATACACACCACAGCCCCTACCTAAACCCTTTAACACACACACACTTATCTGAATACATAACCATAGCGGAACTTTAGAAGCGCAAAATTCAAAACCTCTGGTATTCGTGGTTTTGAATTTCACGCTTTTAAACTTTCGCTATTATGTGGATTCGGCTTCTTGGGCACGAAATATTGAAATTCAGGATTTCAGTATTTCGAGCTTCTGAATGGAACCTGTATCCATATACATGTACAGTATACTGAGGAAGGCTACCCCATGCTATATACAACTGACATACTGATGTGCAGAGAATTTCCCAACCAAAAAAATACATGAAATATGTGTTAACAGTTTCACACATGACAATATGAACATAGCAGAGTGATAATGAGGACTGTAGTTTAAAATAGAAATACAAGCAAGTTATCTCATGATAGCTTACCTTATTGATAGGTGTTGTCAGACAGTTAAACCTAACAGTGAGATTAGCTGAACGCAAATGGCTATTAAGTACCAGTTGCACCATACATAATTAATGATGTTCATTAGTATATAATGTTTTAGAATCACATCAGCAAATGTCCACATAAGTTCTCAAATCTCAGTGCATTAACCATTAGTTCAGTACAAGTGTATAGGGCTCCTTGTAGATGCTCACTGCATATGGATATGTTGAACATGTGCTTGATGCCCACCAGTAAACTCCTACCACCCTATGTGCGCCATTTTTAAAATGTACTATTGATACATTTTCCTAACATACTGTTTCTACCTGCAAACTGAGTGGCACTTCAGAAAACAATTTTCCGAAGGCATTTTGCTTTAATTTTTTTCAACACTTTCAAGTAAATGTTGACCAAGAAAAAGCTTCATCACATCTGAGTGCCCAAGTGAACTGATAAGGAGACCCTCCAGATGCTAGCTGCCTATATGTGACATGAGCAGAGGATGTGGGCACATCAGAGGAAGCTTTACCCAGATTGACATGTGCTGCAAGATTGCAAGTGACATACTGGGATCTACAGGACAGGAATGCAAGTCTGCCATCAATATGATGATCTTCACAGTAGGGATCAGGATGATCTTCAAAACAGGATTACAGAGGTTCAATGCTAGCCCCAGATGTCTACAGTAAGTGTCATAATCTGCACTGCAAACACCTGGTAATTAATGTTACCATTAACTGAATATGTGGTGAAATGAAGTAGGGTCCATATTACTATCAGTAAAGTAATTGAAATTAAAATTAAATTCAATATTTAATTATTGATGACCACTCATTCACTCCAAAGGAGCTCAGGAAGTTTGCACAACAACTTCCAATGGGCGGAGCCTTAGACTTTCCACAGAATCAAATTATCCTCAAATTATGTCCTTGCATTTCAAACAAATGTTCATTTCTCCGGAACCATAAGGTTTATTAAAGAAGTATAAATGGTAATCTCTTCGGCACAAATTATTTCTAGAGTGGTAGTATTCTTCAGGTTCTATGTCTTAAACTGAATTTTATAAGTCACAGTAAACACAGTGGGCCAGATTCATGAAGGCTTGCACGGAGTCTAAGAGTAGAGTAAGACTCCAGCAAGCCAACATGTCCACCGAGCGATCCAGGAACAGCCGGCAGGGGCATGCAACTGAGCTCTCCAAACTAGTCCTACAAGGACAGGGCTGGGATATGCAAATTACCTCAATTGCAAGCGAAAGCCATGCAAATGAGGTAAATTTGCAATACAGGAAACCCGAACCTGTCTGAGTAGGAGTAGTGTTATTTGCAGAAATGTGCTCAGTTGATAACTAAGTACAGTTCTGCAAATAGCAAAATGGAGCCGTGTCAGCTGGAAAAAAAGCATGCAATCACAGGAGGAAGCATGCCAATGGCCAAAAATACGGCCATTGGCAATGGGAAGTGATGCAAATTAAAAATAAAATAACTTTTTTTTTTCAATCCCGATTTCCGGGGTTTAATTGTAGTGCAGCGCCACACAAACGTGCTGCACCCTAAAAAGCAGAAAATTAATAATTAAGATCCACAAATGTGGATTTCATAGCTAAAATTATTTACAATGCAAGGGAATGGCAGGCTGAAGACAACATGGCCACTGAGTAGAGGTTGCTAAGGGGGGAAGCTCAGTCTAAGAGATGTAACTAAGCATTAGTAGGCAATCCTCTGCAAATGAGAGTTATGATAGTAAATCGCAAGTTTACATAGCAAATGAGCACAGTCAGTAGAGTGTAGGAGTAGGATAAGGGGAGTAACAGAGTAGAAGATAGGTGACATCACGAGGGGGGTATGTATGAAAGGAGTGCAGCTCATTGGAGCAGAGTAACATGTGTCAGCTTACATTTACATAATAGTGAAAGAGGTGTGTCAACAGATAGGCCAGGTAAAGTCAAGAAATTGAAGGTGTATGCTGTGGATAACACCAAAGTTTCTTGCTGAGCATGCATGCGCGCGTGTGCGCACCAGTAAACCCGAGTAAGACAGTGTGCGCGCGTGTAAGCGTGTGTGCACACGTGTAGGCTTGAGTAAGCATATGTAAGGCTGTGTAAACAGTTGTAAGCACGTTTGCGCCAGTGTGAGTGCGTTTTAACAAGAATAAGCAAGATTTAGTCCATGTAAGCATGTGTGCGTGCGTGTGAGCTGGTGTGCAAGTGTTTGCGCTTGTTTGCACGGCACTGCCCCCTGTGGAAACAGAAAGAGAAAAGGAAGCACAACAAATAGTAGGAAATTAACCAGGGAGTACTAGCAGAGCTAGCAGGTGAAAACAATCAGAATCAGGCAATTACACAGGCAGTGCACTAGCCCAGCCCAGCCCAGCACTTAAAACTCAGCAAAAACCATTCCAGTATCTTTTTCTCAGACACACTGCAACACTGCAGTAAGCTAATAGAAGTGAAAACTGAAAAAGCTTTACTGAGACAAAGAAATGTTAGGGGCTACCATTGCTGTCATAAGGCAACACATGCAACATGCCGAGGGTGGTGACAATGCAAATGCTGCTGAGCAACCCACAGTGAGGAGACGGAGAAGAGTGTACAGGCCTAGGGTAACTTACCAGGGGCTACATGAGCTGGAGATAGTGAAGCGCTATAGAGTGGACAGAGACCTCATGCAGCAAATTGTTGAGCTGTGCAGGCCACGCCTCACACACAGAACCAACAGAGGGGAACCCATCCCAGTGGAAACCAAGGTATGCGTTGGCCTAAGAATATTAGCAACAGGTACCTTCCAGAGACCAACTGGTGATATGATGGGGATTTCACAGGCATCAGCATCTAGGGTACTGCACCAGTTCCTGAATGCCATGGCAGCACATGTCAGTGATCATGTATATTTCCCCAATTCCCGTGAGGTATAGGCCAACAATATGCATCTCTTCCAGAAAACAGCGGAATACCCTGAGGTAGTGGGTATAATAGACTGCCCACACATTTGCATCAAAACACCAGCCGGTGAGCGGGGTAGGGTCTACTATAACTGCAATGGTTACCCCTCCATCAACTGCCAGATCGTGTGTGATGCCCAGGGCATAATAATGAATGTGTGTGCTGGCTGCCCTGGAAGCTACCATGACTCCCATATCTGGCATCTGACACAGCTGTACCAGACATTTGCCAAAGGGGACATCCCTCATGGTCACCTAGTGGGGGATGCTGGATATGCACTCGAGCCATGGCTGATGACACTCATCAGAAATGCACACACACCTGAACAGGAATGCCATAATGAGGCACACACACAAACACGAAATGTAATCGAGCGTGTGTTTGGGCTGCTCAAGTCACGGTTCGGGTGCCTGGACATATCTGGTGGAGCCTTGCAGTACTCACCAACTACATGTACCCAAATAGTCATGGTATGTGCTATGCTACACAATATGATCTTGCAAAAACAGCTGCAGCAGGAGCAGCATAGGGCCAGGCACAATAGACCCCCACCATTGCCAAGGCCATCACAGGCAGAGCGTGACTCGGAGGAGGAACAACCTGAGCCTGCCCCAGTAGGCAGAAGGAGGTGTGCCCAGTATGCTTTGGCCTTGGAAAAGAGGCAACGCATATACACTGGCTCAGTAGGAACCCTGGAAATGATACCTCTCTCCGACTCGCACATATAGTAAAAGCGATGCCTAACTTGACACTACCTGTTAACAAACATGTATAGGGAGTGTAAAATGTGCATCCGACATAGGCAGCCCTGCAGCACCACCTGAGGCATGATTGCTATGTGTTAAGCAATATAAAGCACTGCTAAACAGCTCTCACCACTATTTAGTATATGTAAACAAAATTGCACACACTAAGTAGCACAACTAAAGGCAATGTTAGGTAATATTGTGCACTGTCCAGCAATGGTGGGCAACATTGAGCAATGTTGTGCAAATCTGGTCAAATCTGGATATAGTTCATCAAAAGCAGGTTAACAAGTTCATATTTGCTTCACTTTTCTTGAAGCAGTCTGTTCTGGCATGTATGAAAATATGAAGCAATGACAGTCCTCGAACCCAGGATACAGTGCACTATAGTCAGAGTACAGAACCACTAAACCATGACAGTATGTCAATGGTCAGCTTGTATGAAAAAATGTTGATAAGTCAATGCTAAGTATCTAATTGAAACCTTGCAGGCATAGCATAATCCCTGTTGAGTTAAGACACAAAGGTGAGGCCTGCAGTAATAACAGAACCTGATATTCAACACACATAGTATAAATGTTAATACTGGTAATGTTCACACACATCAACAAATGTAGTGGACCTCAGACAGCAACATACTGCAAGGTCACACTGGGCATGCTCACACACTTGAAACTATGAGACAAATGTCAGGCAACAAAACACTGAAAGTCTGAACTGGGCATGTTCACACACTTAGGGCAAGTTTGAGTACAGCAGTGGGCCACACATATCCCTCAATTGCATGTGTCAACCCAGGAACCTCACACTATTCACCAATCCACCATGTGCACACAGTGATATAACAACAGACACAATATAATATAGTGAAATCCTGTCACAATCAAATATGTTATGCAGAAACCTAGGTTGTTCATAGGAAGAGGTAAGGCAAAGAATAAACAAAACCTGCAATCAGTACCATCACTGAACAATGTGCATCCCGAACATTAGCATAGGTTCAGAGGTTGACACTAGGCTATCTGCCCTAGGGTATGTAGAAGCCTAGCCACAGTGTGTTTGTATTTTGCAACCATGCTAGATCAGTAGACTGTGCCTGTTAATAGTAGGTCACACAAGATATCTCACATATGTTCATTTCATTCTGCCTCTGTCTAGCAAGGGCCCATAACATATCCCAGGGCTAAACATACGATCACCCATCCACCTGTGAAGATGTCACCTGTAGATGGTCAGCGTGGGTCTGTGTCAGCGTGGGTCTGTGCATATGTGGGACATTGATCACATTCCAAGTGAGTGGAGCCTCTGTGATAATAATATGCCCCTCCAGCATGTCCTATTAACATCATTGCTCACGTACCTGTCCCTGGAGCATGTAGCTGTAAGGGACTTTGATATCCTCATGTGGAGCCTGTCCATCAATACTGTGATGGACATGGCTTCAAACAAAAGGCACAGACTGCATCCAAGTAGGCAGTAAACAACTTAAGAGAGCTGGGGTCACCATAGCCAAACTGTGCATACCATCTGTGTGAGTCCCTAGATCCACTTGGTTATGTAAATCTGTGTACATTCCAGTTGCCACAGGTATTGGGTAAGGTACATCCAAAATGGGGCATTGCATCCAAGCATGTGCCTGATGACTATAGGGTCACAATGACCCCACCTGATCTGTATCCGTATGGGAAAAGATTGGCTAAATAGAAGGTGTGTCCAACAACACTGGCAACGTGAATGTCAAAGGCGAGAGTAGTAAGTATTCATGTCCCCAAATCACAAATCACACACACTGTACGTCATGTATCATCATCTATGTGGTAATGTGTGTGCATGATGTTACTACCAAAGGTGATGACTATGCATCTAAAGGAAGGTAGCTGTAGGCCATGGCTCTGGCACCAGTCATCCATCTCTGTGAGACCCTTTCTGAGGATGCTTGTGCCAGCTGTGGAGTCGATTATGGCACACAGTTTTCAGTCATCTGCCAACATGGTCATCCATATTCCTCCTGTGTTAGCCAGTATGTATCAGAAATATATACAGAACATGAGAGGTCCCATGACTGAGCCCTGTGGGATGCCACGTGTAACTGGTGTATAGTCAGACATGGCTCCTGCAATACTGACCATGTGTGTGCTATCCATGATCCAGTTAGCAATCCATCTTGTGACATATGTGTAGATATTGAATCCGGTGATCTAATGTGTAAAGGCCAAGTGGGGTATTGTATAGAAGTGGTGTGCGAGCTCCAGGTAGGCTGTGTGGACAACCCTGTATACGTCTATGGACCTGTTAACTGTTTAAAGACATCAAACATCTGCAGGAGGCAAGATATGCCCACAGCAAAACCAAATTGTGTAGGAGCCAATGTCCGTAGGTTCACAATGTGTATGTGTATGTGTTCCATGATGATACACTCCATAGCATAGCAGACCAGGATAGTTAGGCATATATTGGGATAATGCCCAGGGTCCCTTGTGGCACCAGCACTGTGGAGCGGGTACACCATAGCTGTATGCCATTCCATGGGTACACATCCTGTAGTAACTGTGATATTGAACAGTGACATAATGTGAGTGTGAAGTTTGTCAGGAATCTTGTGTATGCCACAGTCTGGGACACCATCTGGTCCCACTGATGCTGTGCAGTCTGCTATGGAGAGGGCAGCACACACATGTTCATCTGTGATGTCAGGGAGGCTACACCCTGTTGTCATGGACATGTGCACGGCAAGGGGGATGGTGGGGAAACATTCCCACTGAACCTGTTGTCCAGGATGTTCGCAATGTCAGTGGGTTCACTGTATCATTTGTAATTATGCAGTAACTCACAGCATATCTGTGAGTTCCCACCCAGGTCCCTGATATAAATAAATAAGGCCTTGTGATTGTCCATAGTGTCTGTTGCAAGTGTCTGTTAGAAGTGGGCCTTAGATGAATCAACAAGTGATTGTAGCTATACCATAGTACTGATCCGAGATGCCTTCCTGATTGTGATTGTGCTCTATAATGTAGTAGCTTCCTCCTGTCCCTGTATAGCTCAGTAATGGCCGTGGTTCAGTAGACAGGTCCCCTGCCTTTGGAGGAGTGAGTCTTGTAGTTATCTGGGATAGCATGATCCATGCATTCCAGTAGTTGTCCATAGAATGTGGTTGTAAAGTATGAAGTGGTCTGAGCCATAATTAACACTGTCCCAGGGTCATTGAGGGATACCACCTCAGTTTGTACAAGTGTGACATTTGCTCATGAGAAGTACGTCACTGAGATCACATAGGATGTGTCTGTGTATGGGATATGTATGTCTAGTGTGATGAATGTATGTTCCGACCTTAACAATTACAGGTATACCTCTGTTGTGGAACATAGAGTCCCCATGTGGGTGATGATCAGGTCCCACATGTTTAACCCCCTGTGGGTGTGGTGACCAGTTCTGCCATAGCATTTGAGTGTAACAATCCTAGCAACTGTTGTGCGAGGGTGTCAGTGCTTGAGTAGTATACCCAGTCAATGTTTGTGTATGTGAAGTCACACAATATAATGGTGTTTGGTGAGATCTTCACATTCCCCAGTGTTCCAAGGAATAAAGGCTGTTGTGCCCAAGTTTGGGAGTGTGGTCTGTAACAGTCTACAAACTGAAATGCAGTTTTGCCCACTCTCAGTTGCACATGTACGTTCCCCAATGCTTTGTTCACTGCTACCAACCTGGAGGTGTGTGTATGAATGATGTATATAGATACTCCCCTATTGTTGTTGTCCGGTCCGAGTCTTGTGTCTGAAAACCATGGTATGACGTAAAACCTGTTAGTGCTGCTGTGCTTTTGTGAGCCTGAACCAGGTGTTTGTTACTGCACATATATTGACAGATTCCATACTGATGTGAGTCCTGAGTGCATGCATTCTGAGGGTTAGACATCAGTTGTTGAGCACCATCACTCTCCGTTACCTGTACCCTGTAGCGTCTATGGCTGTGGTTATGTCTTCTGACCCTCGCTTCAAACAGCCACTATGTGTGTGTCAAGAGCCTAAAGCAGTCTGTGAAAGCCTAGGGTACAGGTGCATGGCATCCATAGTGAATGTACGTGGCATGTTGAGCATGTAATCCCAGGCTGACAGACACTGGATCCCCTGTGACTGACAACAATATGTTAGGCAACTGTTAAAAGTGATCATGTCATCTGTATACTGTGACATAGTACTTGGTGAGGGTAAGATGCTACACAAGTTCAGGGACATACTGTCCTGGGCTACATGATCAGAGAGCTCCTCTATGTCTCTTGTCATGTAGTCCCCAGGGAGGAACGTCTGAGGGTATACACAACAGAATGGTCAATGATGGAGCCATATTTGTACTTGCAGTGGGCTGACAACAGTGCATGTGTCATGTTGCATATCCTGGCACCCGACACACAGCACAAAGTGACCTTCACCTTGTTCAGCCTGGTGAGTGGGATGTCAGTGTGACCGACAATTACAGTCACCTAATACATGAGGTGTGTTGTGTAGGCCTAAGGGCAGTGACTGTTTGGCACAATGACTTTGTGAACTATGTGATATGTGTGTATGGTTGTGTGTTAGCAGTTGTTTGTGTGTCTGCTTTGGATGTCTCTGCTGCTTAGGCAGAGTAAATTTAGATGCTCCAAGTATGTCATTGTGTGTCAATGTATATGGTTTGCTGTTGTCATAGGTGCATGTGCAACTGTATTTGTGGTGTGTGTGGTTACCTTCACCACCCGATAGACTGTGCCAGTCATGGCTTGGGAGAGCTCAGCCTCCTGTCGGTCTATACAGTTGCACCTCTCACATATATCTGAGTTTGTTGGTAGGAGGACAGTGTTCCCTGTGTACATAAGGCAGTTGTAACAATGCATCAGAATTCCAATATGCACCAGCTGGACTGGAGAGCACACATGAAACCGACCTTTGGACATGCCAGGATATGATGATGACATACACTGTCGACTAATCACAAAGGATCAGTAGTGTGTCAAGTGTGTTAAAGAGTATAACAGGGTTTTAGTGTTCAGGTTTGTTGTTGCTGTAGAAAGATAATCTGCAAAGGAGTACAGACAGAAACATTACGGGCCAGATTCAGGAAGCCTCCGTGTAAGAGTTATAACTCTTACACGGAGGCTGCAGTTAAACGGTGTGATGTCAGCATGTCATGCATATGCATGAGGTGCATGAGGCATGCTAAATCACACCGTAACTCTTACACGGTCCGTGTAAGAGAGTAGGGGGCGTGTCCATAGACACGCCCCCAGAAGTCTAGAATGGCTGAAAGTAAACAGCCACGAGGGAAGCCATGGAAATGTGAATAACCACACTACACAACACATTTCCCCACAGACCAGCAATGTAAAAAGTGAACAGATGTTGTAAAATGAAAATAAAAACTGTTTTATTTTTTTAAACCCCGTAAATGTGTGCTACTGTGTGCGCTCGTGTGCGCGGGTGTGCTACTAGCGCAACTGCAGTTAGCAATCAGTGGAAAAGGATATAAGAACTAAATATGCAAAGTAGGCCAAGAAGTAATAGCATAGCGGTAGAGTTGTCGGCTTGAGGGCAGGCAGGCAAGGTTCGAGCCCACACAACAACCTTTTTTTTTTGTAAATAAGCACTAAAAAGGCCCCTGACAGTATTGTACAAATGTAAAAGTATTCCCTTTTGTAAAATGGAATGAAATGGAGCATATGTTTTCAAGTAATACAATAATAAAAATATTTAGAAATGTACTGATAGCTAAACTGCAGTGAGACAGAGTGCCCGTAGCTAAGTAGTGTTTTACAAACTGCAAACTGCTTGCCCATAGCTAAGGACTGGTTTAACAGGCTCAAACTGTGTGCAACTAGCTGTGCTAAGTTTAACATGTGTGGTACTAGCCAATTAAGGTGTTACCCAGCGCACACCTTTTGAGCGACACTCCCACAAGCTAACTGGCGGTGTGCATGCGTGAGCTCTGCGCAAATGAGCGCAGACCTGGTTTTAAAGTGTTTAAAAGTGCTTTTGGCATGATTGATTGACAGGTCCTAAAGTCATTTCTAGACAGTCATAAAATTTAAAATTCAGTGGTCAGATTCGAATCCAAGATACCATGCACTAGAGGCAAGGTACTAAACCACTAAGCCATGACAGCAGTACATAGAAATGCAGAAATAGCATATAAATAGGATATAAGCCAAAATGGAGCATGATAAAGCAGTTTCTGTGAAGTAGATACAATTCTAAACCGGCCAATCATAGAAATGTGTGGGAAAGTCGGCATATATAAGCCCCATAGGTGGGAATACACAGCATAAACGATTGTAGAATAGACCTGCAGGCAGAATGAGTGGAGTAGGGGAGGGGCGTTGCTTTCGAGCACAGCGGTGGGGCATTGAGGAGTCCAGATACATGGTCTGGCTCCTAGTTCACCATCATGAGGCCCAACTCATGCAGGGCCAGGTCTCATGGGAAGCGTACAGGGCGGAGGCATGGGACCAGTTGGCTCATGATCTGACCAGTGCTACTGGCATTCCACGCACTGGTGAGCAGGTCTGTCACCACCATGCGGACCTGAAGCGACGTAAGCAAGACCAGTTGACCCAATGGATCCAGGAGGCCCGGGATATGCCCAACGCCCCACTACTGAGTAAGTTACATTTTACTTATGTATGTAAGGAATTCAACTAGCTGATACCAAGGAGATGTGTATTCCAAAATTACTTGTTTTGTATTACAGCTGCAGGTGTCCGCTCTGCGAATCGAATGGCACATGAGCGCAGACTGGTGCGGCTGCGCCACCATGCAGGTTAGTAACCCCACCTAGTACTTGTAAATAAATATTATAGTGTAGCACGTAGCAGAACACTGCAGTGTATTGGGTAAAAGTAATAGAATGTGCAAGCAGCAAGTAAAAGCCTGCAGGTATGGCTGCAACAAGTTCATCAGTGTGCAAGTGAAACTGGAAATATAAGTGATAGAAATAAACAGTGCTGTAATACAGATGTCCCACCATTAATTAAATGTAGTATAACCTGCAGTAGTCTCAAGAGTACAGCTTCAGAAGCTGAGGTAATCACAGGTGAGATATATCCCCTGTTGAAATGCTGAATCATGACAGAAGTGAGGCTGATGGAAAGTGTTGGAATCCCCACAGGTCTAATATGTGAACAAAGCCTAGAAGTACCAACCCAAACTGTGAAACTGCAGGATGTGTGAGAGTGACAGAAAGGGTCATGTATCAATGAATAACATAGTATTAGCACCTGAATATATAAGCTTCGGTGTGGTTCTACAGAAATAAATGCATGTGGGAATTAAAACTTAACATCCCAAACTGATTTCAGTGTGTCTGACTCTTGAATGTTCAGGCCAAACTCTGTATATGGTGATCACAGTCAGCGATTTGCAGGAATGATTGTCTGACATACTAAACATCCATAGCTGTCCCCTGCCCTGTCATCAAAGTGTAGCAGGATGATGTATCTGATCAAATTCAAAATAACTAGGATAGTGATGTATCTGTAACAGGTCTAGCATGACAGTCAAGTAAGAATCATTTGGAAAGTATCACTGACAAGTTAATTGTGTTTCTATTACAAATGTATATCAATGTATAATTTATGAATGTGTCATCATTTTCTTTCTCCACCCCACCCTATAATTGCAAATTAAAAAAAACACTAAATATTGGTATGTGAACATTTCATTAACCATGGACATTTGTCCTGTTTCAAAAATATATGCATGTCTCTTGTTGCATGTGCCCTGGTCATACTTGCAAACCGGCAAACCTGATGGCCTGTTGCCATTAATCAACCCTGCATGTTGTTCAATTGTGTATTTCTGTTGAAACAATGCATGCGATATTGATATGCCCGTTGTTCAATGGTGTTAATATCTGGGTGTTTGTTTAATGGGAATACCAATGCATGCTGTTACAACTAATCTGAATGGAATAATATGCCACTAACCCAAACTAACATAACATACACACAAACCTAGAATGCTTGGGAAGGCAGGTCCCAGCGGACCCACCTCTCCCACCTCAGCTGGCGACTGCACCTGGCACTAGTGCCCAGGCTGGACCCTCCTCCGGTGGCCCTGTGCCACCTTAAGGTGGAAGCGCTGCAGGGGATGGGGCCCGTCCCCCCTCTGCAAGTGTGGCCGGAGGAGCACGTCAACTCACCCTCCAAGATGTCCGGTCTGTGGTGTGAAGGGAGATCCAAGACTCTGTTCTTGGTGTGAAGGGAGATCCAAGACTCTGTTCTTGGGCCCCTACGCCAGCTTGAGGCCTGGGTGGCACAGCTTACGGGCTTGCCTGTTGTCCCGCCTGCACAGCCCCCAGCACAGCCCCGTACCGGGCTGTGAAGGAACAGTGGCAACTGCCTATGGGTGGGGATATCAGTTCCACTGTTGCCATCTGTGGGTTCATGTGCCATGGATATCCCAACCTCCATCCCCGTCAATTGTGTAACCCCCCAACATGTGTCATACACCACCCTGTATGCGTCTTGTCTGTCTTGTCTGTTAACCTACCCAACCTACCTCCCCAGCTATACCGACTACCTCACCTGAAATACCACTCGCACCTGATAAAAAAACAAAAAAAGGGCACTCTGTACCCACAAAAAAATTACGCCCCATACATAGCTGTCCATGTTGCACACATGTCCGCTGGACATCAAAACTGTTAATTACAATTGGCTGTACAACAGGTATTAATGTTGTCCTGACACCTCTCTCAGGGGTGGAAGGTTCCAAATGTCACACCAAATTGCATACAAATGCACAGCTGTTGCTGAGAAAGACATGGGCAGCTATGGGTCTCACCTACATCCTTCCTGCAAATACCAAGCTTGTTTCCCTACTGTCTTACCCTCTTTGTGACCCCCTTTTCACCACTTTCCTGTCACCCCTTTTCTTTTCTTTCAAAGAAAATAGCGGGTGTCTTGCGCAGAGCTCACCGCCAGTGATGCGTGAGCTCAGCAAACGAGGCAGACCTGGTTTTAATGCTTAAAAGTGCCTTTGGCACTTTTGATTGACAGGTCCTGTACTCATTTCGAAAGAAATATAAAAACCCACTATCAGTCTCTAACCCAGAACTTTGGTAACACTAGTCTGTATGACCTACCACTAAGCCATGACTCTCATACAAGAACATAGTGCTAAAATATATATAACATGTAATAGTAGGAATCAATAGAAAGGTAATATAGGATGTGTACTACCCAAAGCATGTCAGGTAGATTTTAATGCCTGAATTACTGGATTCCCACACTAGTTTAGTGTTCACGGAAACAGCCCTGCTAATTGTTAGCTTGTACATAATAATGTGAGGTAATGTTCATATATGAAAGTATTATATGTACACATATATATATATATATTAATACATGTGAAATATAGTGGTAGGTGTCAGTATTCACACACACTCACTACAGGAAACAGTGAAGATAAATGCAGCAACCAGAATCTGCAACACAGCCTGACTCCTGTGAGACCTACTAACCCCTTTAACTGCTTAAAGGTGCCCCCAGCACTCTGATTGATAGGCCCTATACTCAATTTGAAAGCAAAATATAAGCATACTAGTAGGCCCTACCACAAGACCATTGTAACACTAGTCTGTATGACCTACCAGTAAGCCATGACTCTCATACAGGAATATAGTGCTAAATAAGTGGAACATGTAATAGTAGGAATGAAGATAAAGGCAATGTAGTATTGTACTACCCAAAGCATGTCAGGCAGACTTTTACTGTCCCAATTACTGGATTCCCATACTAGTGTAGTGTTAGCAGAAACAGCCCTGCAAATTGTTAGCTTGTACCCAATATTGCCAGCTAATGTACATATATGAAAGTATGTATATGTACACATATGTATATATAGCAATACATATGAAATATAGTCGTAGGTGTCAGTATGCATACACACTCACTACAGGAACAGCGAGAGAAATGCAGCAACCTGAATTCACAACACAGCATGAAGCATGAGAGATGTACTAACCTTCACACTCACAGAACAATGTCAACCGCATACCAGCATGGTCCACGCCCTTACAATCTGAAAGGGCAATGCCTATCTCACATACCCTTTTATAGCACTGTCCTGAAATCACAGTGAGACATGCAATCAGTACACAACTGGCTGTATGCAATTAGCCAATGCTGCCTTACAATTGGTGCAGAGGCCATCACATGGACCTATGCAGATACCTACAAAAGCATCCAGTACCCACACTCCACACATGCAATACAGTCATTGCACAAAACCTATTGAGAAAGAGAGAGACAGAGAGAGAAATAAAAAAATATATACAGACAGCCAGCAGCAAAACCAGCAGCAGCAGCAGCAAACAGCAAGCAGCAAGCAGCACCACTGACACAGCAACAGCTGCCACAAACACAGGTAATGCAAAGTAGCAGGTTAATACTGTGTTTACTGTGACACCTCCAAATGTATCATAGTTCACCATCTATAGGTATGTCCATGAGATAGGTTGTGTGTACATAGTCCTGAAATTTATACATATGTAATATTGCTGTACATGTTGCCCATACTTAGAACTTCCATAGCTTAGAACACAAGGCCAGTTGCGCATATGATGCAGTAGTTACCAGGGTCAGTAGAGGTTACTCCTCATTGGTGTGGGACCACTGTGTATGTATGGCACTGTTCAGGTGCATATCCTGTAGTATGGCCAGGGATTAATATCAGTCTGTCATGTGGTGCTATGTCCTCCAGGGGTGAACATAGCACACATCCAGGGATACCATTTCGTAACAGTGATGCTATGTGTTCTGCAATGTTGAGGGTGGCCCTCACCTGGACATGTGAGAGGATAGGGAGGTTACAGTCATCTGTCATAACTAATTCCACTTGTGTAGGAGAATGGGGGGGTACCTGCACCTAAACTGTCTGCAACAATGTTGCCAATATCTGTGCATTTGGTGAATGTGCATCTTAACACTGATGACCACAGATGCCTTGCCTTCATGTGAATCTGCCCTGTGCTGCAGTAGCCTCCTGCTATTGTTATACAATGTGCCTGTATCTGTAGTCCACTGGACAGGATAAATAAGTGGTGTGCATACGTTCTGGGTTCGGACTGTTATGCAGGCACAGGCACGTATGGAAAGGTACACCAGACAGGGTCTGAGGGAGCTGAGAGCATGTCGCACAGCCATGACAGACGGCATGCGTGACGTTGCGAATGCTATCCGTAACTGCACAGATGTCATTGACAGACGTTGTGGGGACATACAACAGCTGCTCCACAACCAGATGTCCATGGGCCAGGGCGATGGTGTGCGTTTGCGACGTTGACATGGCCGTATGCCAGCAACAGCACCAGCTGGCAGTGGCCGCGGACGACAACAGGCCCACTCACGCACCTCAAGTGCCAGCACCAGCAATGCTGGGTCTGTGCTGTCATCAGGACGCCCCAGGAGACCACGTGCACGTGGCTCTGGACAGTCCCAACAGGGAACTGTGTCCAGTCAACACACCCCCGCTTCCGATGACAGTACGCAGTCTGGGTTAGTACCGGATACGGCCCGTAGCACCCCTGCCAGGCACAGGTACAGTGTCCGTGCCCACAGACACTGATCTGGATGACCTGACAGGTGCAGTCTGTGGCTGTCCACAAAACCCTGTACATGGCAGCCATTATGTGGGACTGTGTGCATGCTTACACACATGCAGAAATCTAACACCTAGGGTAAAACACACGCACACACACACTGCACCAACACCAGTCCACCCTGTACTGCTGCCCCTCACAAACACACATACACACACATGTCAATTGGTGGTACCAGTGTCTGGCTTGGGCATACCTAACCCACACCCTGTGCATATGATGACACTGTGCCACCTCCTGCATACTACAACATTGGTGCAGGAACAGGTAAACATGTTGCTGATGCACAGGGTGACTACATAGATGTGTATAAGTAGTAACATGTTGGTAACTGTTCACTGTTCCACTATGATTGTGTGTATATCCCAGCAGTCCTGCTGCAGTAACTGTATGAATGTCCTCAATTGTTATCTGCACCCATACTACTTACCAAAGTGTACCAGCTGCACACCATCACATGCTACCATTGACTATGGGAATGTGCATCATGTGCTGTTATGTAGATTCAGCTATATGTATCTGTTCTGTCACACATGCATGTACACACACCCTGCTACCCCCACACATGCACACGCTCACATGCCATTCCCATTATTTATTACCCTACATGAGTAGCTGTCGGTACATGACAGGTACACATTTGAGAAGTGCACTATGTTGATTACTACCGATGTCCTCCTCTCTACCTGTACTCACAGGGTGCAGGCAACCTCATTAGTTCAAAGGTGTAATGTGCATCAGGTACTGTGGTACCCTGATTGCCACATCAAACATGTTTCCCATATGGAAATGCACACACAGACACATCCCACATCCACACACTTGCTACATTCAGGCTTCAAAACACTATCTAGGTATATTCTGGTACATGTGTGTGTTACAGTAGCATGTAACACTATTACTGAGTACTGGCAGTTATCTGTTGTCATGTTGTTTGTATAGAGTAAAAGAATTGTTCGTTTATCCTACTTCGTGTTGTGGACATTACTTAAAGAAGTGTTACCTTACATGTGTTATTGGTACCACCACCTTCTCTTTTGTAGTTTTGTTTGTATAGGGTGCTGTCAACATCACTGCTTGTTAAGGGAAATGTGCACCCTGCAGTGCAACATTTGGCAAAAGCCACATCCCACCACCACCATTGTGCACACACACTAACCACACCCACAGTAAAACACATACTTTCCATTTGCAAGATTCAAAGCCATACCTAACTGTGTTGTGACAGTAGAGGCAGACACATTAGCAGAGTGTGCTATTTGCATTAGTGGGAAAAATCCTTTCTAATGCTGTACTTAGAGGGTGCTGACATCATCTGTGTGTAGGAGGAGGGATGTGCACCCTGTAGTGTGTTCTCCCAGTTGGCAAAAGGAACTTATCTCTCCCAGCATTATGCACACACACAAACCCCACTCATACTAACACACATACATTCCCTTTGCAGGGTTCAAACCCCTACCTAACTATGTTATGACACCAGAGAAAGACGCATTAGCAGAGCGCGCTATACGAATTACTGGAGAACTTTAATTCAGGTAATATAGTTATAGAGTCCTGACATCATCCGTGTTTCAAAACGGGAATCTGCATCCTGTAGTGTACTGTCACAGTTGCTAATAGGGGCATTTCCCACACACTCATCGATGTGTTCGAGGTTTGCATATGTGGGGGATCCAGTACTCCAGTGTGATTAGTATATGGTTTGATTGCAACAATGAGGGATATACTTCCAGTGGTGAGCATGTTGTACTCATGTTTGTGATGATCAGGTCTAGTATATCTGCCCATCTTGTGGGAAGGTTGATTACCTGTTCCATAGCTAAAGAGTGTCTGATCTATGGGAACCCTAGAGCGTGGATATTGCGGCTTGTGTAATGTTCACAGTCTATGTTTGGGTAGCTGACGTCACCCAGTATGATGGTGTTTGCAGATAAATCTATACTCTCCTGTGTGAGCATGAAGGCTGTGTGGGAGTCCTGAGTTTGAGAGGGTGCTGTAAGAGCACCTCTGTGTCTCCTTCCATGTGGTCCAGGGAGGTACGTCTCAGGTTGTTTGCACCAGCATGGACAATGACTGCCTCATACTTGTACTTGCCGTGGAGTGACCTGTGTGCCTGTGTTATGTGGCACATTCTATCACCCGACAGGTAGCTAAATGTGACCCTCACCTTGCTCAGTCTGGAGGGCGGGACTTCAGTCAACAGCTCATGTCAAGCATGTCCACACCCCTCATAAATGATGTGGAAACCTTCAAAGGCCACAGGCCTGTTGAAAATATGGACCAGACTGCAGATACCTGTATAAAGGCATTCTATGGACACATTCAGGAATGCATGGATCATGCAACCACATATGAAAGCATGACCCAATCCTCCAAAAGCAGACGTCCTGTGTGCTGGACACCAGCCATAAACAAACTATACAATAGAAGGATGAAGCCACTACATGTTACAACTAACTCCCAAAATGTGAAGGCATCACTGATGAGTATTAGAAGACAACTACAGGCACTCATACGATTGTCTAAGGCCATCTTTGAGGGAAGATTCCACAAGCCACTGAGGATAATCACAAGGCTTTCTGTAGTTATGTTAAGAACCTGGGTGGTAATACCCAGATATGCTCAGAAGTAATCCAAGATGTCACAGAAAATACAAAACACACAGACATTGCCATCATCCTAGTGGACAGGTTCACTGCTACCTTCTCCCCCCCACCACACCAAAAGGGGAAATATGTCTCCCAGCAGAGTGCTGCCCCCCCCTGACATCACAGATGCTCAGGTAAGAGCTGCCCTCTCCAAAGCAATAAACACTGCATCAATGGGACCAGACAGTGTCCCAGGCTGTGTCCTACATGAACCACAGGAAGAGCTACACCCAGAAATAACACTACTGTTCAATCACAGCCTTACTACATGATATGTAGCCAAAGAGTGACGTACAGCAACAGTGGTCCCTTTACATTCAGGTGGTGCCTTAACGGATCCTGGACACTATTCGCCCCATATGTCTGAATAGCTTGGTCTGCAAAGCTATGCCAAGGATCATCATGAACCTCACATATATAGATATTGGGGACCTACAGACATGTCACCATACACAGTTTGGCTTTGTTAATGGCAGATCCTGCCTCTCAAACCTGTTTGATTTCTTCAAAACAGTCACCAAGGCCACTGTCAAGGGGAAGGAGGTCTACACAGCCTACCTGGACCTTGCATAAGCCTTTGATACACTACCCCACTTGTGCATTCTAGGGAAGCTCACCAGTGTACATATTAACCCCTATGTCACTATGGATATTGCACAGTGACTCAAGGGCAGAACACACATGGTTACAATTGCTGGGGCCATGTCAGCCTCAAACCAGTTACAAGTGGTGTCCCACAAGGCTCAGCCCTGGGAGCTGCCATGTTCATTATATATTTATCACAGGTACAGGCCAACATGGAAGTACTGTGGCTGAGCAAGTCGCAGATGACTGCACACCGGACACCATAATCAACTCTACAGCTAACACACGCATCCTCCGAAAGGGCCTCTTACAAACACACGACCTGTGTCACAGCCATGGCCTCAAGGTGAATGACAAAAAGTGTATAGTCATCCCCTTTGTCAAACACAAGGTGACCACAAAGTACCACATATGTGTTAATCCATTAAGTGCAGACGAAGGAATTATGGACCTTGGGGTGCACAGGTTGATAGCATTCTACCAGTTAACAACAACATGGACAAAGTGGTTAGGAAAACATTTTATATGGGCCACATCATCATGATGGGATCCACATGTAGATCAGGGGAGGACATTGTGCCCCTTTACTCATCCCTCATCATGCCCATAATTGACTATAATGACCCTGTCGGCATGCACCTTACCAGACACCTGCAGCAACTGGAAAGACCACATACATACCTCGACAAGAGGATCAAAGGGCTCCAACAGATGCCACATATTGACTGATTAAAGAAACAGCAGCTCTACTCAGTGGCATACTGCCTCTTCATAGGCAGTCTGTGCCTGACATATAAAGCCATGTCAAACCCTCACTTAATGGCCATGCTGCACCTCAGAATATCCAGATTCCATCAGGATACACGCTGGAAAGACTTGAACCTCAGGAGTGATATACATAGGACATGCTGGAGGGGAACATTCATACCTCAGAGGCTCCCTTCATCCTGGAATATTATCCCAATAGAGGTTAGGCAGAGTCACTCAGCGACTATCTTCAAGAGTGATATTAATGACTGGATGTGACATTGTAGAGTTACCCTGGGTATCACTTATGTGTCACTGTTAGGCAGAGGCACAGTATACTAACCTTGGAAAAGGGCATAGCAAGATAGGTTTACAATGCATGGTGAAAGCCACACACATTCTGGCTAGGTGGATATATGCCCTGGGCAGACATCCCTGTATGAACCTATGGACCTATGTATTTTGTTCACCATTGGCCCTATGTGCTGTTAATCACCAATGCTATCTCAATACTATGGTAGCATGTGCAAAGGTCAGTTGTCAGTCACCTCTATGGTACAGTTGTGGAATATGTGAGTCATGTAGTAATGTCACAGCTGCCACATGTACACAGTCAAGCCTATCCCCTACCCATGGATGTACAACACATGTATGACATGGAAACATGTGGCCAAACTGTGGACTAAGCACTCTGAACCCAGTACTGGCATAACCTGTCAGGTGGCATGAAATACAACAGTGACAGCAATACCAGTCTGATGTGGACCTACACTGACAGCAATACAAGCATGGAAACACACCGGGCCATTCATGGAGCCTAAGGATAGCATCCTGCATGACTGGCAGACACCTCTGTAGCTGGCACACAGGCATACGTTAGGCCTGCACACAGCACGCATAACACATAGCACACAAATCCTGTGTGCCAAACAAGCACAGTCTGTACAGCTATACAACACTACTGCTGCAGTTGTGTTAGGTACCTTTATTGTCCACTACAGTGAGGACATGCTCACCAGGCTGGACAAGGTGTAGGTCACAGTGATATGCTCATGGGGCACTATGGTACACCACATAACACAAGCATACAGGTCAGTCAGATGCATGGACACATATGACTCAGTCATTGTCCATGCCACCACAGCTGATGTGGGATGTCCCTCACTGGGATACATGATAGGGAACATGGAAGGGATCACTGAGCAAGTGACACAGGCTGGTAGAACCCTGACCTTGGTTGGCATCAGACCCTCACCAGGGATTCTGACATATTACTAAATGCTAATGAATTACTGTAGCTACAACACCCTAGCTGGATGGTTCTTAGCATGCGGTCACTGCATTGCTATGGAATAACGTCTTACCACTCCCACAACAGGTGAAAACATGCAGCATCTGTTCATCAACAACAGGTAGACTATATGCCCCAGACCAGGTGTGTATCCCTCACTACTAGGCTGATAGCATCTACATCTCACACTGTATATACACATCCCACATGCAGCACCTGCACAGAAGACCACAGTCATAATGTTACCCTGTGCAAATACCATGTATTCACATGTGGCAGGCATCACACATGGTAACTATTGAAGGTCACAGGTACATATGTGTATTTGGCACACACATACATCATGTGTGCATTGCCATAACTGGTTTAATCAATGTCATGCATTATTGTGAGAGACAACCCGCACACATGGGCATTCTGTGTGGGCAAAACACACGTGGCATGTCTGTAATCAAAAGCCATAAATAATTGTGATATCGTCTAGAAAGGGGTATGTACATCCTGTAGTGTGTTTTCCCAGTTGCCAAAAGGGATATTTCTGTCATACACACTTAACCCCCTTCACACACACTTGCCAGTTGCTGGATTCAAACCCCTACCTAACTATGTTATGATACCAGAGACAGACACATTAGCAGAGTGTGCTATTTGCATTACTGGAAGGTTTCCTTTCTCCTGATATACTTATAGGGTGCTGACATCATCAGAGTTTAGAAAGGGGAACGAGCATCCTGCGGTATGTTTTCACAGTTGCCAAAGAGAATGCTTTTTCCACACACACTTACCCCCCTTCACACACACTTGCCAGTTGCTGGATTCAAACCTCTACTTAACGATGTTATGATGTTAGAGACAGACACATTAGCGGTGCGCGCTATTCGCATTACTGGGAAGTTTCCTTTCTCCTGATATACTTATAGGGTGCTGACATCATCAGAGTTTAGAAAGGGGAATGAGCATCCTGTGGTGTGTTTACACAGTTGCCAAAAGGGATGTTCCTTTCATACACACTTACACTTAACCCCCTTCACACACACTTGCCACTTGCTGGATTCAAACCCCTACCTAACTATGCGATGACGCTAGAAACGGATGCATTAGCAGAGCGCGCTATTCACATTACTGGGAGCTTTTCTTTCTCCTGATATACTTATAGGGTGCTGACATCATCAGAGTTTAGAATGTGGAATGAGCATCTTGTGGTGTGTTTACACAGTTGCCAAAATGGATGTTTCTTTCATACACACACTTACCCCCCTTCACACACACTTGCTGGATTCAAACCCCTACCTAACTATGTTATGACATTAGAGACGGACACATTAGCAGAGCGCACTATTCAGATTACTGGGAGATTCCTTTTCTCCTGATATACTTATAGGGTGCTGACATGATCAGTGTCTAGAAAAGGGAATGAGCATCCTCTGGTGTGTTTTCACAGTTGCTAAGAGTAACATTTGGACTAAGTGTGTGAGCATGCCCAGTTCAGCCTTCCCATGGCATGTTGTGTGAAAGATGTCTCATTTAAAGTGTGTGAGCATGCCCAGTGTGAGCTTTCCATATGTTGAACTCTGCAGCCCATCACATTTGTGGATGAGTGTGACCTTCAACAAATACCTCCAGTTTATGGTTGTGTGTTCTGTGGCATGTTGTGTAGTTACTGTCCAAATGCATTTTGTGTGAACACAACAGGGAGTATACTGTGCCTGCAGGTTTTGCATGGGATACTTTGCACACAATTGTCAACATCCGTTCATACTGACCTAACACTGTAGTACTGTGTAGTGTAGTGGTTCAGTACTTTCACTGTGGTGGTCAGTATCCTGGGCTTTAGTCCTATCACTGCTTTACATTTCCATGGTGTGCACAACAGCCTGGTTAGGGTCCAGTTGTGTACATCTGCACAAAGGCGGTGCCTCTACGGACCATGGTAATTACCACCCCATAAGCTTAACATTGCCCTCATCAGTGACCTCAATCACTGTTTCAACTGAATCACACATGTTTAGGGGCGGGGTCTGCACTTCATAAACCCACACTGGCTAGGGCCGGGTGTCAATAGATCCCCAATATCGTTATGTCTGCAGTACATGCTGATCCTTACCATAGCTGTGCAGACCAAGCTTCTCAGGAATCTCTGGTGGTTGTTTTTAGTATCCATTCAGGCGACACCTTTCTTGAGAACACCCACTGTAGTTGTACACTGCTCTTTGGGTACATATTCTGTGGTAAGGCTGACATAATGTCAGGGAGGCAGCGATCTGCTGGGAAAGATATTTGGCATTATGAGGGGGGGGGTTTGCACTTCACCTGTCAGGATGTATGTTGGCAATACGTGTGTGTGTGTTTGGTATGTTGTTTGTAATATTTGTGTGATCCAGAGCATATCCAGGAATTCACAACACGCTTACTACCATCAGTTGCAGCAGCCTTGGAGTTATCCTTAGTGTTCCGTACAATTTGTATCATAGTACGTTCATGGGTTCATACTAGGCTATCCACCCTAGGGCATTTGTAAGCATAGCCACAGTGCGTGTGGCTTTTGCCACCCCTTGCTATGTGGATATTATGGCCACTTATGATTTACTTAGCTGTGCCTCTGTCTGGACATGACACAGTAAAGACCCCCAGTGTACATCTACAATTATCCATCCATTTTGCTAACTTCCTATTGAAGAGTGTCAGTGAGGGGCTCTGCCTAACATGTAGTGGTATTCTGTTCCAGGGTGTGGAGAGACTCAGGGTTAGGTATCTGTCCCTTCAGCACATCCTATTTGATTATGTGTTAAGGTTGACATCTCTGACTCACACAGCTCTGATGGCTTTGGGTTTTCTGGGGTGGAGCATGTCCATTACTTCTGTGTTGGACATGGACTTGTACAACAGACATACAATGCCTCTGTGTTGGCAGTATGTGACTGCATTCGGCTGTGGTGTCTACAGCCAGGTGGCATATGAGATATAGTTGAGACCCTTTATGACTCTTGCTGAGGTACCTTTTAGGTCTTTCTAACTGCTGCAGGAGCCAGGTAATGTACATCCCAAATGAGGCATTGTATTACAATATGGTCTGATAGGGGAACAGTATAGGGGCACAATGACCTTTGTTGACATAGATGTGACTCCTTTCATGATACAGTGTCTAATATAGACAGTCTTCCTGGACAAATTGGTGATGTGGCTGTCACATGACAGGTGACTGTCAACTTGTGTCACTAGGTCCCTGATTACTCCTTCCACACATGATGGTTTACCACCTATGTGGTAATTTGTGTGTACCTTGTTTTGTATTTGGTGGTATATTCATCCTGTCCACTGTCTTCAGGACAGTGGGGTGGGGTTCCTGTGTGTGGGAGTGTGGTCTGTAGCATGATACAGACTGTACAGCAGTCTTGCGTACAGGTAGTTGCACATGGGTGGACTGCAATGACATAGGCATTGTCGGTTAACTGGACATATGGCTGTCTGTGCTGAATATGGATACTCACCCTCCTTTTATGTTTTGTTACAGGTTTTGTGGCCATAACACATGATATGTGGTATTACCTGGTAGTGCTGGTGTGCTGTCACGAGGCTTGCAGCAGGTGTGTATCACTGGACTGACATCAATGTTCTCCATACTGGGGAGGGCCTCAGGAGCATGCATATTGAGGTTTACACATCTGGCATTGATCAGCATTACCCTTCTGTTTCTTTCCAGTTTTGTTTTCTATGGTGGTGGGTTGCTCTTTTCGGCCTTGCCTATGGGAGGATCTCTGTAGTTTGCAAAAGCCTTAGGTAATATCCAGACGCTCATGGGTAACAGGTGCAAGCCATCCCTGGGACAGCAGCATGTCTCACTATGGAGTCACCTATTACAACTGTATCAGGCATGTTGTTTCTCCTTCTGTCCTGTGACTGTTTGGCACACCAGCTTTGTGTACTATGTGTTACATGTGCTATGTCTGGAGTTTGTTTTATTGGGTGTCTGCTTTGGAGGCTTGTGTTGGTGTTGTGTGTTTGTTATTAGGGCCTCTGGGAATGTTTTTGTGATTATGTGTTTGGTTTACAGTCGATGTAGGTCTATGTGGGACTGGGTTTGTGGTGTATGTGGTTACCTTGTCCTCCTGATTAGTTTTGACAGTACTGATTTGGGGGTGCTCAGGCCCCGGTTTGGCTACCTGGTTGCGTCTATCACATACATTTGTATTTATTGGGGTGAGTTGTTGTTGTGTGTGTACTTGGGACAGGTGTCACATTGCCACTGGATTCACAGATTCTACTTGTTTTGCCTGGCCTTAGTGGATTGTATGTGTGGACACATTTTATTGCCATACTAGTGATCACTGATTACTTCACTTTTCATGTTAGATCTATCATGTGGTAGCTTCCTCATTCTCTTCAATGGTTTAGTAATTTATGGTGTCCAGCATGCCAGATGCCTGGGTGTATGGCATTGTGTCTTGTTGTTTGTGATTGCAGACTCCAAGCACTCTTGGCTGTGTTCCTGGTATGCCTGTATAACATGTTCTGCAGTCGTCCCATATTCTGGACCTGCACAGGGCTTTTCATGGATTCCACATTGGTTTGTAGGGGTGCAAGCTATGCTTTATACATGTGTTTCACAGTGGTAGTCTGGCCAGGGACTGGGGTCGTGATGTGTAACTACAGTGTGCTTACTCTATGGTCTGGTCTTACCAGTGAGGGATACACTTCTCATCTTGGCATCCAGTACACATATTTCTGATTATCACATCCAGTATGCTTACTCCTCTTGTGGAAGTGTTACATTTTGCATGTCCATTTTGTTTGATGGATTCTGGGAAATTGTCTACACTTGTGTCAGTGCTAGTATAATACAAAGAGTATAGTGACATACACCTCAAAAGCTGACTTCACACTTCTTTGGACTGAGATGGTATCCGTTAAGCCCACTGGGCCAGTGGACACCACAACACACAATGGTGACTCCTTCACAGACACTTTCTACGGACATCTCTGAGATAGCATGGACCGTGCAATCACTAATAGAAACATGACCCTCTCCACCAAGGGAATGTGGCCTGTCTGGTGGACCCCAGCCATAAACAGACTGTATAACAGATGACGGATACTAATGCAAGACAGGGCTACATCTCCTAAAGGGAAGGCGGCTGTGAGCAGCACTAGTAAAACGCTACATTCTCTCATAAAGATATCCAAGGTCAACTTTGAGACATAAACACCAAAGACAGTAGAGATAACCACACTGCCTTCTTCAGTTATGTCAGACACCTGGGTGGGAACCCTTGGATATGCTCTGAGTTGGTACACAACAACATATATTTCAGTGACCTGACAGATATTGGCAACATTCTGGCAGACAGGTTCAGTGCAATTTCCCCCCCCCCTCACCCCCAACAGAAGATAGTTATCACAGATGAATGTAACCTCACTGTCATCTCAGATGTCCATGTGAGAGCCGCACTCAGCAAAGACAAGAACACAGCATCATTGGGACCTGATGGTATCCCCAGTTATGCTATGTGAACTCCAGAAGGAGCTAAACCCGTATATACAAATGCTATTTAACCTTAGCCTTGCTACAGGATATGTACCTGAACACTGGCGTACAGCAACAGTGGTCCCACTCCGCAAAGGAGATGCCTCCACAGACCCTGGGGACTACCACCACACAAGCTTAACCAGCCTTGTCTGCAAAGCTATGGAAAGAGTCATTATGGAGCTCTTAAACAGAGACATTGGTGACCTACAGACCCTTGATCCCACCCAGTTCAGCTTTGTACAGGGCAGATAGTGCATTTTGCACATGTTTGACTATTTTGATACTGTCAGTAGGGCCATTGATGAGGGCTACGCGGTCCACACAGCCTACCTGCACTTGGCCAGGGCCTTTGACACAATACCCCACTCAGGCATCATAGACAAGCTCAACAGCTGAAATATCAAATCATATGTCACAGGATAGTTTGCAAAATGGCTAGGAAACAGAACCCATGACGTCGACATTGCAGGTGCCTTGTCAGATTCAAAGCCAGTCACACGTGGTGTCCCACAGAGATCTGTCCTGGGACCCGTCTTATTTGGCATTTACTTTTCAGATGTGAAAGCAAACATAGGAGGGTTGTGGCTGACAAAGTTTGCAGATGACTGCAACCTAGGCACCATATGCGAATACATCAGCCAGCACACACATCCTACAGAATGCCATCACAAAGACAGTTAGCTGGTGCCGGAATCATGGCCTGAAATTGACTGCAACTGATGTGTGGTCATCCCCTTTGGGAGGAACAAAGCACACACAAATTGATACATAGACAGCAACCCACTGAGCACATAATACAAATCAGACACCTGTGGACACATGTAGATAGTGACATCTCATTTGACACCCATGTTGCCAAAGTGGTTTGAAAGACTTTCTATCTTGACCACCTTATCAGGAAGGGTTTTCCATCTAGATCACAGGAGGTCATTGTACCACTATACTTCTCCCTTATCAGGCCCATGATTGAATACAAAGCCCCATTTGGTATGTACCTCACCCAGCACTTGCTACAGCTGGAGAGACCCCAAAAGTACCTTACCAAGGAGATCAGGGGTGTACAACACATGTCATATGCTTCCAGACTAAAGGAAATCCAGCTTTATTCAGTGGCATACCCATAGGTCTCAACCTCTTAAGTGGCCATTGTGGAACACAGACCCTAACAATGTGTGACAAATGGTCAAAATGTGGAACACCCTATTTTCGCACTGCGCGAAAATGCGCCATTGCCATGGAGCTTTGTAACATTCAATACCACACTTCTCAGATCCAAAAACCTTTGATAATCTGCAATACCATAACCACACCATAAGTAAATGAAACAGCACTTAGAAAATGTAGTAAATGTGACTTTTATTTTTGTAAACAGACATATTGCAATTCACACAAAGTTTAGACCAAGTTAAACATCCTATTCCTATCATATGTCTGATGTAGACTTACTGTAATACTGTATGCTGCTGTGGCTTTCTTGGCAGCCTCTAACACATGTAGTAAATGTGATTTTTATTTTTGTAAACAGACATATTGTAATTCACACACAGTTTAGACCAAGTTAAACATCCTATCATACGTCAGATGTAGACTTATTGTATGCTGCTGTGGCTTTCTTGGCAGCCTCTAAAACAGGTTTTGCAGCTTAATATCACAGACATCCAGTTCTTCATTCATTTTAATTGCCAACAAAGAGTTCAGTGTTTTTACACTCAGAGACTGACGCAGTTCAGTTTTCACTTTCCGCACCATACTAAATGCCCTTTCCGCTTGTGCATTAGAGTGTGGCAAGCAAAGTAGGCTCATCATCAGCTGCTTAAAGAGTGGCAGTTTACCTTCAGTGCAAAGGTCCCTCAGAAGGTGTGCCCAGTACTGTGACACACATGAGTGGGGCCCATCTACTGGGCCTGTCAGATTCCCAGTGTCCTCGATTTGATATTGGGTGAACTCATCGATTAGTTGTTCGGCCTCAACATCATTTTCACATACACCCAGACGGAAGCCAACATCTCTGACCAGCCCTGAAGAAATGTCCAATTTTTGGCTGGATTAATAAGTAATGCAGCGTCTTTCAGTAAGTGATCCTGCATGGGAAACTTTTCAGCATTTTCTGCAGCACTGCAGCATAAAAGCTGCAACTTTTATAAAAGTTAAATTCAATGACTGTGCCAGCAATATCCTCCTCATGGCTGTTCATGTACTGCTTGACTTCATAGCCAATACGAAGTTCACCATTTGGTAGAACACAGCTACTGTCAGTCAACACTGACACATCACTGTGTTTGATTAGCCTGACAGCAGATGCAGGTCTGAGGAGTCTGCCAGCATACTGCTGCAGGAGTTTATGCACAGTGGCATGCAGTGTCAGCAGCTGACTTTCTCTGCTCTGAAGCTGTATGTTGAACTCCAGTAAGGGTTCCAGTGCATACTTAAGGAACATAAAAATCATATGCACTTCATGACTCTGCAAGTTTTTAGAAATTAAGTCAATCTTAGCAGACCTTGGCTCTGCAGACAGAAAATATGAATTTAGAGCTGGCCACATGTCCAGGGTTCTGTTAATAACCTTACCAAGACTGAGCCATCTAGTAGGTGCATGTCTAATGATCTTGAGGGGTCAGTATCTGTGAACAAAGCAAATTCCTGAAGTTTTTGTTGTCTTTGTGCACTGGAACTGAAATGGCAATACAGATCTGATACAAGTTCTTCAACTGGTGAATGTAGTGCTTTTACAGCAGCCTTACTACAGAGATCTGCCAAGTGGCAGAGACACCCCATGTTTACAATTGTGGGCTTCACCTCCTTTAAACGAGACAGCACAGAATTGTGTTTTCCAATCATTGAGGCAGCATTGTCTGAAGAAAAGCCCACAATGTTGGAAACTGGAATGTTAAATTTTGTCAGGCTGGACATTAAAGAATTAAACATTGCTTGTCCAGTTCCAGACACACATTCTGGCATATCAAGGAACCTTGTCACATTTTTGCTTGCCTTTTCATCAAGGTAACCAACAAGGATGACTAACAGTTTGTCATCTCCCATGTCTGTGCTTTGGTCCATATACACACAGAATGGTGATTTCTGGCAGGCTGCTGCAGCATCATTCTGGTAATGAGGCCCCAGCACATCCCATGCAATGCATGCTGCCTTTGTCGCTCCACATGTCATTTTACGGAGAACATCTTGATCCTCTCCACACTTCTTCATAAATTTCAGGATGTGTTCTCCTGCTGCAAATGATAAGTTGTGTTTAGCAAGGAGAGACACAAAACCAACCTCTGCCTCAACCACCTTTGTACTTGCTAAACTCTGTGGTCCAAAGAAATCCACCATAGATCTTCCAGCTGCATGCTTGCAATTCTGCCTGTGTTTCTCACTGTTAGCATGTCGTTGCAGGTCATGTCGGCCCCCATGATGGATTGTGAAATCCGTGTTACAAGTCTTGCAGAAGGCAAATTTCACTCGCCGCCTACTCGTAGAAAGCCAGTCAAAGGCACTTGCCCAGCTTGGCTGAAAAATTGTGTATCTTCTCTTCTTTGGGGTGTGAGCTGTATCTACATCCCTGTCCTCACTGCAGTCTGGGTAGTCTATACCTAGCAGGTTTGCAAAACAGTGGTGTTAGACAATGAAACAAATGGGACTAAGTGCAGAAAGGAAAATTACAAGATGTCCTCAATAGCAAAAATATAAGACAATAGGGCCATAACCTACCCATATCACTGGAAGTTTCCTGACTTTGCACCCTCTTCTCTTGCACATCTCTGCTCCTTTTGTTTACTATAAAGGCTTGCATGCTTCACTTCCTTGCCTCAATGACACTTTCAATCCTCTGGTGCTCACTTGCCCACCTATCTTTATCCAAAAACAAAGTCAATTAGTTTCAGAGACATACGAGGGTGACAAGCAGCAAAACATACAAACACTTTAAAACTGCTCTTAATAAACCTAGAAAGTTGCTACAAGGACCTGTCATTGCATACAGTCCCCAAAAAAAAAAATATATAACTCCTGGGTGGTCCTCAACTGTTTGGCATCTACTTCTCAGAAGTCCAGGCCAACACGGAGGGACTCTGGCTGACCAAGTTCGCAGACTGCAAGCTGGGAGATATTAACTCTCCAAGTGATGCAGACATCCTACAGAAAGGCCTCATTGAGACAAATGACTGGTGTCGAAACCATGGCCTTAAGCTTAATGCCAAAAAATGCATCGTCACCCCTTTGGGAAAAACTCACTTTCCACTAATTACCAGATCGATGGAAGCCCACTGAAGGTGTTATAAGAGCTCTGGGGTTGATAGGAACCTCTCTCCTTTGACCAACACATTGCCACTGTGGTCAGAAAGTCATTCTATGTGGCACATGTCATTACCAAGGGTTTTGTATCCAGGAAGAAAGAGGTAACCATTTCTTTCCTCTCTTCCCTCAGACCAATCACACAGTATAATGCCCCATTTGGCACGTACCTCACTAGACACATGCAACAGCTGGATAGGCCACAAAAGTACCTCACAAAGAGGATCCTAGGCCTTAAACACGTCTTACACAGACAGACTCAAAAAGACAACTCCAGCTATTCTCTGTCTTATGTCGTCTACTTAACAGGCGATCTCTGCTTGACTTACAAAGCCATGTCTGACCCAGCTCTGTTAGAAATGCTGCATTTAAAGAAATCCCAATAGCTCCGCACAACACGCTCCAGAGGCCTCAACCTCATTACCACAATCAACAGAACATGCTTGAAAGACAGGTTCATAACCCAGAGACAGCCAATGCTCTGGAATAGACTTCCCATACATGTCAAGCAGAGCACCTCACTGGCCCTCTTCAAGAGAAATCTTGATGAGTGGATGGGAAATATAAAGTTCACCCAGGGGATCATTCCAGTGGCTCTACTTGACAGAGGCACTGGGAGCTAATGTTGAGCGGCACAATACCAGGACACTTCTATGGGCTAGGCTTGTAAAGGCCCCAGGGCCATTAGCCTAGTACACACCTATGAACAAGAGTAGAGGTCCTACTACAGAAAAGTGGAATACCAGTGTTAACATTCTTGGATTCACAAAATAAAAGTTTTTTCAAGTAAGTTAGCAAACAGCCTGTTATGTTAGCAGACATATTTTGAAAATTCTGAGCTACAGTGCTATGTAAGCCAGAATTCTCAGGACAAAATTAACAAAAGATGGTACGGTAAAACATTGTCTCTAAAGTATTATTAGCAATACAATTTACATTGTGTAAATTAGCAGAAAATGTTAAAATGAATATGTGTTAAATTATCTCAAAATGGAAAGCAACCCTTTGTAAATGGAATCACTTTCCCACAGAGTTTGAGAACATATAGTATACAAAAAGCATTACAGATTTCCCACATTTTGAAATGAGCTTTTGTCTTCCAAAGCACCTAATGGAAACCTAAAATGCTCTGACTCCTGGGCAAAAAGCAAACTCTATTCCTACAATCCTTGTCAACAAGCATTAGAGTACTCTGTAAATCATAAAACTACATTACATTTCACACGTATAGAAGCTTTATGAGAATAGAGCTGGTCTTCTACATTACCCAATGGAGTCCAAGTGAAAGAATGTAGTACAGGGACCAAGACAGGCACTTTGGCCTGTTAAACACAGTGCTGACATATATCAAGGCCTGTTCTGCAGGCCCCAGTTCTATGGTATGCATGTCACAAAGGGAGAGACAATTTTAAAATGCATAACCCCTTACCCAAACTGGTCTGAAAACAGGACTGTCACATCAAACAGTGATTACCTAAGTGCTAGTACATCAGGTCACACAGACCAAGTCAACCACAGCAAACTGTATAATTTTTCAGGACTAGCTAAATGGGGAGTTTAAGAAAAGGTGTCAACCCCACCCTTTACAAGCAGCATTAATGGAAAATACAGTGTGCCCATATAGGTGTTATGACACATAAGTAAACTTCTTAAACTGCACTATTTCAAACTGGGGGTGTACAGTAAAATAATGGCCAGCAAGGAAAATCGGCTAGAGACCAGGGAAAAGTGGTGTTAATATAGTTTATTATATAAATCTCAATGCCACGATGGTAGCATACTTTGATGGACATGACCACGTTAACATTCTGGCTGATTTTAACAGCTGGTTTAAGTATGCTTGCTGGAGGAGCTGTTGTCCCCTTAATGCTAGGCAGATTGGGGGGGGTGGAGCTTAACAAAACAAATTATCCCCAACAGTGGAAGGGCCTGCTTCTTAGTACATGAACAACAGATTACAGAAAACACCATATCTCGTGTAACATCACCTGGCACTCTAGACCAGTAGTTACACAAGCTCTTTGTTCACCAATGGTTACTTACAGCATGCAGCCAGAAATTTGATATTTGTTGACCGGGTTAGTCTGACTGGGCAGTGGAGGACTAAAGAAAAAGCTCCAAAAATAGAACAGAGTTATGCTAAGAAAGCAAACAACGTGTTGCGTCTGAGGTAGAATGGGAGGCATGCAATGTAAGTAGCGATTGCATTTGCTATATTATGAAGTAACGTTTCACATTTGGGTAACTTCTTTGAGGTTTAGGGTTAGTACATTTAAATGGAATTGGTTACGGACAGCAAGCAGGTATAACTTACATTTGCATTCCACAAAGACATGCAAATAAGTTACATCCATATGCTATAGATAAACAATGCCCAGCATTCAACATCATTTCTGCAAAAACACTTCCTGATCTCTGCTGAAGGATGACCATGATCTACATCTTTTAGGCATCTCCTAGAGCCTTCAGACAATAAAGAGGATGGGGACTGAACACACTTCAGATGGAATGGAGGCTCAATGGCTGCAAAGATAAATGGCAGAAAAACTAAAGAACTTGGGGATATTATCTGAAAATAATCTAAATCTCAACTAATAAAATGTTTTTTTTAAAAAAATGAAAAACTACACCCCAATGCAGAAGATCTGGACCTGGCCATTCCATAGGAGAAGCTTCCATGGTTACACGTCTGAACTTTTCACATCTGGTGGTAGTCTGAAGGAGCAGGCAAAAAATAGACTTTATAAGCAAGCACGGTCTCATTCAAGCTGCTGGATTTCTAAAAGCTCAGTCCTTTACTAGTGCCAAATTCGTTTTCTCACCCCTATATAACCCAACACTGAATAAAGCCGCAATTTTTCAGGGGAAAAAAATACACAGCCGGACTGATTAAAGAAGGCCAGTAGAAATATAAGTACAACTAACAAAACTGGCCTTACCATTCCACATTCCAAATGAAGTCCAGAAAACACTATAACATGAGTACAAACAAATAAAAATAAAAAGGTAAATATTATGCACCTTCACTATAACACATAATCTTCTAACTGTTAGAAACCTTATCAATTTACAAAACACTCTGTTAGTGTATTACATGCTTAAGGGATTCTCCAGGGATGATAAATGCATTATAACTCTAGTTTCTAAAAAAAAACATTTGCGCACACAGAATGCAGCAAGAGTTAATTTATAAGCTCTGTTAACAGCTCACTGTTTTAACAACTGTTTAGTGGTAGAAGTTCTTTAAACACTTAATAGCATTTATCACACTATGATATACATGTCATTTACAAATTAATTAGATTATAAGTGGTGGGTGTCAGGGTAATAAGAGTCGAAGACTCGTCTCATTTCACTAACAAACATTAAATAAAACGTTGAAAACACGAAGAGGCACACATTATACACACAGTTTTTTTGTTCTACTTTATCCCCAATATCCAGACAATATTTTATTTGATTTACAGGTTGCCTGCTTTGCTTGCTTGACTAACCTGTGTTGTGACCAGACAGCCGCAAATTCAAACGGACTTCTCTCGCCGTCGCCGATAAGTCAGTCACCTCTCCTGGCAGGCACTGGGGCAGGCTCGACACCCGCCTTCTTCTCCCTGATGAAATGTCTTCTTGATCTGGAAGGATTCTCTGCAACTCCGGCCTAGTATTGACTCCAACTCCAAGTTCTCCACAAAGCAAAATTCCCTCCCGATTCCTGGAAGCCTTTTTCAAGCCATTAATTTGGCGAAAAGGCTTGCAGGAACACGATGGTCTCCATTTGGGAGCTCTCATTGGCTCCGTTCTCCGCATATTCTCTACTTGATTGACTAGATCGAGTTTGCGATTGGCGTAAATGCGGTCTCTGAGCCAATCAAAATTAAAAATAGCAGCACAGCAGAGCTATGCATTGGTTTGTATACCGCAATGCCAATTGGCAGTAATTGCGGTACACAAACCAATCAAAAGCCTTGTAGCGGAGCCACAGCTGTTCAATGCGGAACAGCGGAACAGTGGCTTCGCTCTTCATTAAATGCGGTGCGTTCCGCATAATCCGGAGCACTTGGATGCTCTGGGCATACCGTATACTTACACGTGGCCTATGCCTGACATACAAGACCATGTCCAATCAGGATGTGGTGGACATGCTCCACTGCAAGCAATCCAAATCCACCAGAAGCATGGGAGCTGAAGTTTTGAACCTCAGCACATACATGTATAGGACATGCTGGGGGACAGAGTCATAACTCACAGGCATCTCACACTCTAGCAGAGTATCCCAGTTCATGTTAGACAGAGTCCCTCACTGACTCTCTTCAAGAGAAGTCTGGACAACTGGATGTCGGATTGTAGTTTTACCCCAGGGGTCCTCCCTGTGTCACTACTAGACAGAGGCACAGTCAAGGTATTCAATTATGTACGGGGGTCATAATGTGTCACTACTAAGTGAGAGGCACATATTCGGAATCTATTCTGTACACATATTACCACTATAAGGGGTGGCAATAGCCACATCACTATGGCTAGGCTTATAAATGCACTAGGGCAGATAGCCCAGTAGTAAACTATGCAACTATGACACTATGGTGAATGTGTAGGTATTGTCAGTCAAGCAATATAATGTGGTTTGGGGGGCTTGATATCTTCCTGTCTTCCAACAGTTTGTTGTCTATTCCTTCTGGCATGTCAAGGGATCAGTTGCCAGTGTCCTCTCCTGCTCAGCTGGTGAACCTGGGAATATTGAGGCAATGTTACAATTGATGCATGTACACAGACAACCCTCTCCTTCTCCCACAAAACACAAATGCATGCAAGAGATGCAACTATATAGCCAACCTGGAGGCTGAGCTCTCTCAACATAGGACTGGCAGGACCAGAGAGGAGGTGAAGGTGACCACACACACACCACAAACCCAGTCTCACATAGCACTATCACAACTTTAAATCATACACATAAACACACTAAGACATACTCGGAGGCTCTGATCACAGATCTACCATACCAGCAGAGGCCACCACAGCAGACACCCAAACAACTGCCTCCACAGGGCACAGCACATGCAACACATAGACCACAGAGTCAGTGTGCCAAACATTCACAGCCCTTAAGGCCAAACACAATGCCAGACGCACTCGTCATAGGTGACTCCATAGTCAGACACACTGACGTCCCGCTCACCAGATTGGGTAAGGAGAAGGTCACAGTAACCTGCCTATCGGGCGCTGGGATCCATCACATAATGCAAGCACTCAGGTCACTCAACTGCAAGTACAAGTATGACTCAGTCATTGTCCATGCTGGTGTGAACGACCTGAGATGTACCTCCCTGGACTACATGAAAAGAGACATAGAGGAGCTCTCTGCTTATGTAGCCCAGGCAGGGATGACCCTGACCTTGAGCAGTATCCTACCTTCACCAAGAATGATGCCACAATACAGAGACAAGATGATCAGCTGTAATAGTTGGCTTAATCTATGGTGTCATTCAAAGGGGATCCAATGTCCGTCTGCCTGGGATGACATGCTGGACAAGCCACACTGATTCGCAGGGGATGGCTTGCAGCTGTCACCCCTGGGCTTCCAGAATTTGGCTCAGGCACTTGAAACCCCCATTGTGCCTTTTTTAGGCAAGGCTCAGATTCTAAACCTACCACCCTAGAACACAAAAAAGGAAGTAAACCAAGGGTGATGCTGCTCAATGCCAGACGTCTCAACCTCAAGATGCATGCACTCAAAGCCCTTCTCAGTATGGGGAACATCGATGTCTGTGCTGTGATTGTAACCTGGTTCAAGGCTCCTGACAGCACCCCAGCAGTATCAGGTGCTACCTCATATCATGCGTTCCGGCCCCAAAAGCCGGACGTCACCATGAAAGGAGAGTGGGTGTCCATATTCATCAAGGACACCCTCACCTCAAGGTTGGTGGCAACACACGATGCATCGGAGACCATCCAGGTGCAATTAATCATAGGCAAGACTGCTCAGCGGTTTGTAGCAGGTTACAGGCCACCCTCTCAAACTCAGGAACCTCACACAGTTTTCCTGAAAACACTGGAGGGGATAAATGTATCTCCAAACACCATCATACTGGGTGATTTCAACTATCCCAATATAGACTGGGATCACTAATCAAGCCCTAATCAAGCCCCAACACTCTAGGCCAAAGGTTCCTAGAGTTCATAACCTCGAATGCCATG
This sequence comes from Protopterus annectens, assembly GCF_019279795.1. NCBI lineage: Eukaryota > Metazoa > Chordata > Ceratodontiformes > Protopteridae > Protopterus > Protopterus annectens. Next base: position 790,278,961 of record NC_056725.1, read on the forward strand.
GAACAAATAGTCACCATCCCCACAAGAGGTGACAACATACTGGATCACATCATCACGAACATGGGGTCACAATGTTCAACACCAGAAGTATACCCATCATTGGTGAGATCAAATCATAAACTAATCTCACTGGAAGTCCACATCCCGCCCCCACCCCAGATAAAGAACACCACAGTGAAGAACTTCTCAGAAGCCAACTTCACACTTCTAAAGACTGGTGTGGTCTCTTTCAAGGCCCCCAAGCCAGCGGATACCATTACCCAAGCCGCTGAATCACTTACAAATGCCTTCTACCAGCACCTCCAGGACTGCATGGATCAGGCAATCCCACACAAAACAAAGGATCTTTGTACCAAAGGCATGCATGCAGTCTGGTGGACCCCAGCCATAAACATGCTCTACATCAGAAGGTAGGTGTTACTACACGGTAGAGCAAATTCCGTAGAAGGGAAGACACCCCTGCTCATTATGCGTAAAGAACTGAGATCTCCCATAAAATCATCCAGGGCACATTTTGAGAGAAAACTCGCTAAGGACTCAGACGACAGTCATGAGGCCTTTTTTAGCTATGTTGGAAACCTGGGAGGTGACTCCCAGATATGCTCAGGATTAGTTCATAATGATGTAAAGATCACTGAACCTACAGACATTGGCAACATACTGGCTAACAGGTTCAGTGCATATTCCCCAAAGGGAGGAATATCTATACCAGGGGATTGTAGCCCCCCAAACATCTCAAATGCTCAGGTGAGAACTGCTCTATCCAAGGCGTGAAACACAGCATCCATGGGACCGGATGGTGTCCCCGGTTGTGGGCTCCACGAACTCAATGAGGAATTGAACCCACAGTTCGGGCAGCTGTTTAATCTTGGCCTCACCTCAGGATACGTACCCAAGGAGTGGCGTACCACAACGGTGGTCCCACTTCACAAAGGTGGTGCCTCCACCGACCCCGGACACTACCGTCCCATCAGCTTGACAAGCCTGGTCTGCAAAGCTATGGAGAGGATCATAATGGAACTCATGAATGAAGACATAGGGTACTTGCGGACTTTGGATCCAACCCAGTTTGGCTTTGTCAAGGGCGATCATGCCTTTTAAACTTGGTTGACTATTTCAGAATGGTCACCAAGGCCATTGACGAGGGCAAAGCAGTCCACACAGCCTACCTTGACCTGGCAAAGGATTTCGATACAATACCCCACTCGGGTATCATTGACAAACTCACCAGCTTAAATGTAGACCCATATGTCACAAGATGGGTTACTAACTGGTAAGTGACAGCACCCACAGGGTCAAGGTTGCTGGCGCCATGTCACACTCAAAGCCTGTCACAAGTGGTGTCCCACAGGGCTCAGTCCTGGGCCCACTTTTGTTCGGCATATACTTTTCAGACGTACAAGCAAACACAGGAGGATTATGGCTGACAAGGTTTGCAGATGACTGCTATCTGGGAACCATAGTTGACAACCCATCTGACATGGACATCCTTCAGACAGGTCTCATAGAAACGGATAACTGGTGCCAGAGCCATGGCCTACAGTTAAACGCTAAACAATGCATAGTCATACCCTTTGGGAAGAACAAGGTCACCCCTAGTTCCCATATAGGTGTTACTCCTCTAAGCACAGGAGAGGTTATCAGGGATCTGGCCACCCATGTTGACAGTAACCTTTCGTTTGACACTCATGTTGCCAAAGTAGTTGGGAAGACCTTCTACATTGCCCACCTCATCATGCAGGGATTCACATCTAGGTCAAGGGAGGTCATTGTTCCCCTGTACTCATCACTCATCAGACCAATGATTGAGTACAATGCCCCATTCGGAATGTTTCTGACCCAACACCTGCAGCAATTGGACAGGCCCACACATTGCTCACCAGACGGATAAAAGGTCTCAAATGTATGTCTTATGCTGCCTGACTGCAGGAACCCCAGCTCTATTCAGTCGCCTACCATCTGCTCAGAGGTGGCCTGTGCCTGTCATACTAGGCCATGTCCAACCCGGAATTAATGAACATGCTTCACCTCAAAACCTCTAACTCCATCAGATCTACACGGGCAGGAGACTTAAACCTCAACACGGCTATTCATATGGCACGCTGGCAGGACAGTTTCATCACCGAGAGACTCCCTATGCTGTGGAATATCATCCTGGTACATGTGAGGCTGGGCACCTCGCTGGCTTTGTTCGAGAAATCATGAGCAATGGATGGGTGATCACAGGTATACCCCAGGGATAACCTCAGTGTCACTGCTTGACAGAGGCACAGCAACATAATGGGCATATTATCCTTAGAACTGAAGGGGTGGCGGAAGCCACAAAACTCTGGGCTAGGCTTATATGCCCTAGGGCAGATAGCCTAGTATGAACCTATGCACCTATGAACATAGGCCTGGTGCAGTTCCTGCTATTAGGACAGTGGTCTGCAGCAAGCTATTTAGTAGTGGGCAGTTTTAGCAATTGGTATTTGACCATGGCTAATCCATGTTGCTTCTTGTTGTGGTACCAACATGGGGGTGTGGTTATCCATGACATTTTTTGCTAGTCACCCTCGTTTTGTAGCTTGTTCCATGTTTTTGCACATGTACATCCCTGTATGAGGTGTGACCTGGTAGTTTTAGGGTGCTGGTGTGGGCTTTGTCCCAGTTGTCTGTTACAGCACTGATATGTACATCCTCTATAGTGTGTGCGGTTACATTGCACACATCTTGCAGTTTATACTTCTGGCATTTGGTAGCATTACATCTAGGTTCCTATCCCTTGTGTTACCTATGAATGTGGGTTTGTGTTTGTGTGGTTTGTGATGGGTGAGGGTGGATGTTAGTCAGGGTCCTCAGGTGTACATATGGTACATGGTGTTACATTACTTGACACATGGCATTCATGCCTCGGGTGGTGCTGCAGGGCTGCCTCTGTCGGATGCACATACTACACTCCCTATACATGTTTGGAAGCAGGTTGTGTCATGTTAGGCATCCCTGTTACTATATGAGTGAGTCAGAGTGGGTATCAGTCCCAGTGTTCCTACTGACCAAGTGTATGTGCTATGCGTTGCATCTTTACCAAGGCCAGGGCATACTGGGCACGCCTCCTTCTGCCTACTGGGGCAAGGTCAGGTTGTTCCTCCTCTGAGTCACCCTCTGCCTGTGGTGGCCTTGGCAATGGTGGGGGTATGTTTGGCCCAGCCCTATGCTGGTCCTGCTGCAGCTGTTTCCGCAGGATCATATTATGTAGCATAGCACATATCATGATCATTTGGGTACATGTAGTTGGTGTGTACTGCAAGGCTCCACCAGATGTGTCCAGACACTGGAACTGTGACTTGAGCAGCCCAAACACATGCTCTATGACGTTACGTGTTTGTGCGTGTGCCTCATTATGGCGTTCCTGTTCAGGTGTGTGTGCATTTCTGATGGGTGTCATCAGCCACGGCTCAAGTGTGTAACCTGCATCCCCCACTAGGTGTCCGTGTGGGAAGTCTCCACTGGCAAATGATTGGTACAGCTGCGTCAGATGCCAGATGTGGAAATCATGGTAGCTCCCAGGGCAGCCAGCACACACATTCATTATTATGCCCTGGGCATCACACACGACCTGGCAGTTGATGGAGGGGAAGCCCTTGTGGTTCATGTAGGCTCTACCCCGCTCACCGGCTGGTGCTTTGATGCATATGTGCGTGCAGTCTATTGCACCCAATACCTCAGGGTATCCCGCTATTTGCTGGAAGAGACACATATTGCTGGCCACAACCTCACGGGCATTGGGGAAATATACATGATCACCGACATGTGCTGACATGGCATCCAGGAACTGGTGCAGTACCCTGGAGGCTGATGCCTGTGATATCCCCATCATATCACCAGTTGGTCTCTGGAAGGTACCTGTTGCTAGTATTCTTAGGCCAACACATACCTTAGTTTCCACTGGGATGGGTTCCCCTCTGTTGGTTCTGTGTGTGAGGCGTGGCCTGCACAGCTCAAAAATTTGCTGCAGAAGGTCTCTGTCCACTCTGTAGCGCTCTACTATCTCCAGCTCATGTAACCCATGGTAGGTGACCCTGGGCCTGTATACTCTTCTCCTTCTCCTCACTCTGGGTTGTCTGTCAGCATCTGCATTGTCACTACCCTCAGCAATTTGCCTATGCCTGATTATAACAGCTATGGCAGCCCCTAGCATTTCTGCTCTGAGTTCAGCTTTAGTCAGTTTTCAATTCTGATAGCTTACTTTCTTGCAGTATCTCTTGTGAGAAACACCCTGCATTGCTCTTTACAGTGTTTTAAGTGCTGGGTTGGGCTTCTAGTCTGCCTGTGTAATTGTCTGCTTCCAATTGTTTCCAGCAATTAACTCCAGCAGTATCCTCTGGCAGTTTCCCTGTATTTTGGTTGTTTCCTGTTTCCTCTCTGTTTCCTCAAGGGGAGGTATGTGCACACCAGCTTAAGCACACTCACAGTCACTTAAACGCGCGCACACATCCTTACACGGTGTTACACGCGTGCACACATCCTTACACGGTGTGAACTTGGCTGATTCATGTTAAAACGCGCGCACACTGCCTTCAACACGTGCACGCCCGTGCAAACCATTGCAAACGGTTTGCAACATGCTCCCAAATGTTGAACCTGCCTTACACTCGCGCACACGCGCGCATGCACGTATTTCAAGAAAATTTGAGTGCAGGCATAGTGTGCACCCTCTATTTCTTGGCTTTCCTAGTGTTCTGTTGGGACACACCTCTCTCCCTGATGTCTGTCTGTCATCTGTCACGTTACATTGCCCTCCAATGTGATACATTTATTTCTATCATTCCCCCCCGTGATGTCACCTACCTCTTACTCTGTTCCTCCCCCTTCTATAACTCTTACACTACTCAGAAAGTGCTCATTACCTATGTGGCAGTGTGATTCAGTATTGTAACCCTCATTTACATAGGATTGCCTAGTAATGCTTAGTTACATGTCTTACACGGAGCTTCCCCCCCTTGACAACCACTAAACGGAGGCCATATTGTTTTTGGTCTGCAAGCCCCTCCATTGACATTCCATGTGATACATAAATCCCACAATTGTGGGCTTATAAGCTTCGGTTTTCAGTTTTAGGTAGCGCACCCGTTTATGCTGGTGTGCGCTGCAGTTAAACATCATAATCCCACAAAAAATAAAAAAGTTATTTATAATATTTTTGCAACACTTTTTCATGCCAATGGCCACATATTTGGCCATTGGCATGCTTAATGAAACATATGCACCCTTTATTTGGAACTGACATAGCTCCGTTTTCATTTTTGCAGAAATGTACTCAGTTGTCAGCTGAGTACATTTCTGCAGCTAACACGTCCGTTACACGGACTGGTTTGGGCTTCTTGGATCGCTCAAATACCTCATTTGCATATATTTCAGCTGCAAATGAGGTATTGAGCATTTCCACGCCCAGTCCGTGTAAGAGACATGTTAGCTGTCTCTTACACGGAGGTTTGGGCTGTTCCTGAATCGGGAGGCTTACACGGAGGCTTACACTACTTTTGAACTCGGTGTAAGCCTTCCTGAATCCTGCCCTACACCTCCTTCAGCTATGTCAGAAATATCGATGTACAGTCATATATGTCCTGAGTCAGGGTCAACTGTACCTGACTGACAATGTCAACATCCTGTCAGACATACATACCCACCCCCCTAGTGACAAAAGGCCCTAACATCATACCAGGAGATATCACATGTAGAATGTGTAAACTGGTCCTCCCAATGCCAAATGAATCCCATCACATGGATAACATTGTTTCCCCATATGTGTCATAAGTGAACGACAGGACAAACAGACACTGCACCCGAACAGTCTGTTGAGCCTCACACTCTCTACAGGATCTTACACTGTTGAATGTGTTACAGCAACATGTGGCACACCCCACAAGTGTTAGTGCACAACACACCATGGGAACTATATTCCTATAAGCCTACAAAGTCCAAAATGCTAGTCCATGGAGTCCATCATGATTGCAGTCAGGAACAGAGACATTGTAAACCGACAGACACACAACCCAAACATCTGTGGTATGCTAATGAGCACATCATGTTCCCCAAACCTGCTAGATATCTTGCAAGGCAGCCACTCAGGACATACATCACTGACAGGATGAAACACAGGTCCCACATAGACTTTGAATAGCCCTTTACCAACATCACAGACACATGTTGTGTCCACAAAACCTACAACCCGTGCATGAATATGTATTGTCATATGAAGGAATGGTAATCTGTCCACAGATAGATCACACCAGGTATGAATTGTGTATTCCTGTTCAAGATGTTCACACCTGCTGACCCACAAGGTTCATTCCTGGGATTGCATAACACTAAGTGCACACACATTACCATGTCCAGTCTGATGATGTCAGCAACCTACAAATATAGCATGTAAATATAAACCACACAGTAAAGCAAATAGCGCGTCGTTTTAATGTGTATCTCACTAGTGTCATAACATAGTTAGGTAGGAGTTTAAATCCTGCAAATGCTGAGTGTGAATGTGTTTGTGTGAAATTGCCTTTGAGAGGAGTGGCCTTTTTGGAGACTGTGGAAACACATTAGGAGTGGTGAATACCTCTTTGCCAAGTGCGATGATGTCAGCAGCCTACAAATAGAGTTTTGGAAATGAATGCTTCCAGTAAAGCAAATAGTGTGTCGTGTTAATGCGTATCTCACTAGTATCATAACATAGGTAGGTAGGGGTTTGCATCCTGCAAATGCTGAGTGTGAATTTGTGCAAGATTGCCTTTGACAGTAGTGGCCTTTTTGGAGACTGTGGCAAAAACACATTAGGAGTGGTGAATATCTCTTTGCCAAGTGTGATGATGTCAGCATCCTACAAATAGAGCTTTGGAAATAAGCATGCCCAATAAAGCAAATAGCGCGTCATGTTAATGCATATCTCACTAGTGTCAGAACATAGTTAAATAGGGGTTTGAATCCTGCAAATGCTGAATGTGTGTGTGTGTGTGTAAGACTGCCTTTAAGAAGAGTGGCCTTTTTAGAGTCTGTGGAAACACATTAGGAGTGGTGAATACCTCTTTGCCAAGTGTGATTATGTCAGCATCCTACAAATAGAGCTTTGGAAATTAATACTCCCAATAAAGCAAGTAGCGCTTAGTGTTAATGCATATCTTCCCTAGTGTCATAACATAGTTAGGTAGGGGTTTGAATTCTACAAATGCTGAGTGTGAATGTGTGTGAGATTGCCTTTGAGAAGAGTGGCCTTTTTGGAGACTGTGGAAACACATTAGGAGTGGTGAATACCTCTTTGCCAAGTGTGATTATGTCAGCATCCTACAAATAGAGCTTTGGAAATAAATGCTCCAAGTAAAGCAAATAGTGTGTTGTGTTGATGCGTATCTCACTAGTGTCATAACATAGTCAGGTAGGGATTTGAGCCCTGCAAATACCAAGTGTGTGTGTGTAGGGGGGGTGTATGTGTGTGATTTCCTTTGAGAGGAGTAGCCTTATTGGAGACTGGGAAAACACATTTTAAAAGAGGTACATCCCTCTTCGGAAAGTCTGATGATGTCTGCATCCTACAAATATTCAAGGAGAACAAAAATCACCCAGTAATGCATATAGCGTGCCGTGTTAATGAGTATTTCTCTAGTATGATAACATAGTTAGGTAGGGGTTTGAGTCCTGCAAATGTTCATAGGTTCATAGATTAGTACTAAGCTAACTGCCCTTGCGGGCCATTTTAAGCCTAGCCAATTATCCTGTGTGAGACTCAAGCCCTGCACCTTGTACTTGCAAGGCAAACGCCTTAACCATTAGGCCACCCTCCCAACCCCTAATTGTGTGTGTGCCACAGGTGGACAATACAGTGTGGGTTTTGCTTTTACTACGGTATGACATATGTTTCAAACAGTATGTGCATTGCACACATCGGTTATCTGCGTGTCAAATAGATTTGTGTACATGTGACCTCAATCAGTACATAGGTGTGAAGCCTGCACACTGCATGAATACATTTGTAACCTTCGACAGATTGTGCCGCTGCTTCTCAGATCATAGATCACATATGTATGTATGCATCAAGACCGGCCAATGTAGTGACACGTGGCCAAGGACATCCCTGCCACACACACCCATGACACATACTATAGAGTACTGTGAGTGAGGGTAATTGCTGGGGTATATGTCAGACATGTTCATACACAACAATGACTAACAATAATGCACAGTCATTATAGGTGTGCACCAGCCCTGTGGATATGCATGCAGGCCCCTAATGTGTTATGTGAAACACAGAGGGACCCCACAATACTTATGGATATGTGGATACCAAGGGACAGATGACATAACACGTGTCTGTCTGTACACATTGGTACCCAACATACATGTTCAGGGCTACCACCTATGTGGTACTGTCAGGATAGTATGTATAGTAAATGTGGATGACTATGCCATAGACGGTGTACTGCTATATGGCATGTATTGGATAACAGGCATCTGTCTGTATGATACCCTTGTGTAGGATATGCATCCCACACGGGGAATTCAGTGTAGGCTAATGCATGCATTTCCAGATGTGGCTGGACATATCTCTTGTATGTTTGCATGTACCTAAGAGGGCTATATGCCACACAGGTGTGGTCCCAGGAACGTGTGGTGGTCAATACCACTGGTTACTGTTATAGTATAGTACTGGAAGGATCCAACTGTTATTGAGTTCACTACAACTGTGAGTCATTTGTCAGGACATCATCTAATGATTGGTTATAGTCATGCTGTTGAGGTGGTGTATACTGCCAGATTGCAGACCATTGACAGATATCAATGGTATCCCCCACAGCATAGTGCCAACCCATGTCATACACACATGTGTACCCATGTTAATACATATCTGTAGTAGAATGCATACTGGCCATCAAAAGATACCATGAGATGTTAACAATGTGTAGAACAGGATATGTCGCACAAGCCATTTGTCCACTATGCACGTACATGCAGACAGTGCGCACACAGCATGTTCACAGATGTACACCCGCTAATTTGTAATGCACACATCACACACGTACTGTCCACTCAGTAATACATGCTAGCAACACTGTACGCTTCAGCCAAGTGGCACATGGGTGGACAATACATACTCAGACCTAACACTGGTGTAAACAATGCTACAATGACTATCAGAGCTGTGATGCATAATGCCTGCTCAGATATACCTACAAGGATATCAGTACACCTTCCTGTTGGCAACTTGCTACTATGGCTACACTGCTATAATGTCATCCTGTGCATCAGAACCATGTTAGCCTATTCCTGCATCAATGTGACAGATGACAGGAGGTAGCACATATGTCACCATATGCACAGGGTGTGTTGTAGGTTTGCCAGAGCCCTACAATGGCCCATCCAATCGGCATGTCTGTGTGTGTGTGTGTGTGTATGTGTGTGTGTGTGTGTGTGTGTGTGTGTGTGTGTGTGTGTGTGTGTGTGTGTGTGTGTGTGTGTGAGGGACAACAGTATTGCATGGGCCAATGTTGATGTAATGTGCGTGTGTATGTGTGAGCCCTAGTTGTATGGTAAATGTGTGTGTGCCTGCATGCACACAACTCCACCATGTGGCTGCCATATACGGGCGGTTGTGGGACATCCACAGTCTGTATCTGCTAGGCCATACAGATCACTGTCTCTGGCCACGGACACAGTACCTGTGCCTAGCAGGGGTGCTATGGGCAGTATCGGGTACCAACCCTGACTGGGTGCTATCATCAGAGGCAGAGGTATGATGACTGGACCCATCTCCCTGCTGGGACTGGCCAGCCCCATGTGCATGTGGTCTAGTAGGACGGTCAATGGACAGGCCAGCGCCAGCATTGCTGGGGCTGGTACTGCCACTATGGGAGCGGCTGTGATCTGTGGTCCGTCCGCGACGACTGCCAGCTGATGCGGTTGCTGGCATGCATCCGCGTTGGCGTCTCATCCTTCCCGCACGGTCCTGGCTCATGGCTAACACATTGTGGAGGACATCTAATGTCTCCCTCCAGTGGATATCAATGACCTTGGTGTAATTCCAGATGGCACCGGCAAGGTCACGGATGCTGTCATTGATAGCAGTGTAATGGGCCATCTGCACCCTTAGTCCCTGTTGGGTGTACTGTTCCATACGTGCCTGTGCCTGCATTATAGCCCAGAACATACTGGAGGTTGTAATACCTCCGGGGTATGTCTGCCAGGGGCAATACGACCAGTGGTGCTCCCCCAAGAACCCCTGGACATCCGCCTATGTGGTACCATTCTGGTAATCCAGCTATGGCTGCTGTGAGGGGATGCATGTGCCATAGGTACCACACTCTCCTGGTCAATGCCAACTGTATGCTGTCCCTCAGCTACGGCCATTGGTGAGGAGGGATGTATTGGCAGTATGAGTGTGCGCATAGATGGGGTTGACCGCTGTGTACTGTCGATTGGTGGACCAATGACAGACCCTGTCAGACCTTCCTGTGCCACAATACATGTCTCATCATCTCCACTATTAGTGGCAGTGACATCAGGTTCCCTGCTGCATTCAGCCACACCTAACTCAGCATCTGTGGAAGGAAGACAGGAAACACACTTTACAATCTGTACATGATGTTAGCACACATGCACACATGAACACATGAACACATGCACACATGAACACATGAACACATGAATACATGCACATATGAACACATGAACACATGAACACATGCACACATGAATACATGAACACATGAACACATGAACATATGCACACATGAACACATGAATACATGCACATATGAACACATGAACACATGCACACATGAACACATGCACACATGAACACATGAACATGCATGCATGAACACATGAACACATGCACACATGAACACATGAACACATGCACACATGAACACATGAACACATGCACACATGCACACATGCACAGAAATAAACTGCTCACCACAGCACATACACACACACACACACACACACACACACACACACACACACACACACACACACACACACACACACACACACACACACACACACACACCAGCAATCCAACACATACACAATAGTGGGTGATGGTGTGTGACAGTATCACAAGGCAAACAGTCACCACACATGTGTCAGCAGGCAGACAATGTGTTGCTCAACACCATGCAGTTCAAGTGTAGACAGCCCTATCTAATGACATTATACATGGCTTTGATGCATATGTGTAGTTGTTCAGTGATTGGCTACACCCTGGAACACAATTTGTACATGGACACAACATAGCTGTGCAAGTATTATCTGCTCTGCAATGTCATGTGCACCATTACTCAATGGTATACATATCATGGCTGCATGTGTTATCTGTGTGACACATAGATTGCCATGTCTGATGATGGTGTCTGTGTCCATAGCACATAATAGTGGGCACAGGTGTAGCAAATGCCTGCAATGTACAGACATGGGATGAGTGGTGCATGTAGTCGTGAAGGAATCCCAATGCACGACATGGACATTGCACAGTGGTTATGGTGCATGTGGGACATATTGCAGATATGTTGTTGCCCGCCATGACATGGCATGCTACACAACTGCAACATTAAACACCACACATACCCAATGTGTGTCATGTGACCTATACACCCAATAGCATTCCAGGACATATATGTGACTCTTTGTACAGATGGTAACTGTTGTGCAAAATGTGTATGCTAGCATATGTAAGCACACACACAACATGCTATGCATGGTGTGTATAGGTGCATATGTTTGCACACATAGAACAATGAGGTGCACAGCAAAGACTGCTATGTGTAGTACTGTGGTCACTCTAACCAGATGGGGTGTAGTACCATGTGCCATCATCATCATCATGCATCTTGTGGTCACTCATAGCTACTACTGTGTGACAGACCACTGGCTAGCATGCTGTACCTGAACTGTAGTGCCGTGGATACGTTCACTATTACACAGCCACTTTGTACATGGGTGTATGAGGTGCCCTGTAGGGAGCATTGCCTAACATGACTGTGTTATCTGTTGAAGAGTGTTGCACGGCCCATGATAGGCCTCTACCACATGTTTGTGTGGATGACATGTGGGATACTGAAGTGTGACCTTACAGCGGGTGTGTGGTCACGCCATATGTAGCATGACTTTGTGTACTGCATGTGATAAATGTCTTATGTTGTATACAGGTGTTGCAACTATGCCTATCCAATGTGCAGTACAGGGTTGCCACAACTGTGTGTCATGCTCTGTGTATTGCATGTCATAGAGGCAGCTACTGACAATACTGAGCTGTGCAATGTCTCACAGCAAACATGCACGGCATGCATTATGCCTAGGTGTGTTAGGTGTACATGACTTACACCTCACCTATGACATGCATATTTCATTACCAACATTGCAGGTATAACACACTCGCCAGCATGGATCAGCTGCCCTGCCATCACACCAGAGGGACCTACGAGAATATGAGATGGTTCGTCAGTGGCCACAACTGTGGCATTGCTACAGTGGGTATGCTAAACTGCAGTACAGCAACAGCCAACAGTCACAGGTTTAGGGATATTATTGAAACTATCCGTATTGCACAACACTAGGCAGCGGAACTGCTAAACACACAGTACACATCTCACGTACACATAATCTAACAATACAGTTAACTGTAGTCTACAGATAGGGCATGTTACCTGCTTGCTCCAGGTTGATGTGCTGGGTGGCTCCGGCCTCCATTACAACACATGTCAGAGGTTGATGTAGCTGTTGTCCAGGAGCCACCATGCTTAGGAGCAGCTCCTCCACTCTGGTGAGGGGGGGATGAATGGCTACCCCACCACCTGTGGCAAGCTGCTATCTTTGGATATCAGACCCATGCTGCCAGACTTGTCTAATTAAATCACTGCAGTGATGGCGTACCTGCTCATATGTCTGGTTATGCATGCCTATGTCATTTACCCGACTAACAAGTTCCTGCCACAGTGCAGTCCACTCCTGCTGGTGCTGGCTGCTTCTGGAGAAGAGCATTGTGTACTGCTGCAATAGACTGTCAAGTATCACCTCTTCCTCATCCGCTGTGTACGCTGGGTTGCGTTGGTGTGCCATCTGGCTGAAAAAGATATGAACAATATGTGGGAGAGTGTCCTGTGGCACACTTTACACCTTTACCCACAGATATCACTTTACTGACATATATACCGTCCTATTGTCTGTCAGAGGTTACACACGATCAATACCACTTATTGGTTCTCAGGCCACAACTAACTAACACTGCCTGGCAGACTCTATATATCACACCACTATACAACAGTACCTGACACACTGTTTGTGACACATTGCACAACCTCAAGACAGGGGTGTATATCACACCAATGCACGAACAGAGATGTCATCCTTTGCAATAGATGTAAAGTACAGGTACAGTAGTACCAATCAACCACCCTAGTCATTGATGCCATAGCCCTGCCTAACAGATGTGTCCAGTTGTTACTGTAGGTGGCATACTGCTGTAACAGACTATATATGTTGCTGGATACACACGTTAACCCTGTAACACACATATGATTGCAGCCATTGTACAGGCATAATCACACACACATCAGGCAAACATACAATGCACCACTGTATGCCAACACAGATGAGCATTACCTGTGTACCATACGGTACTGTGTGCCACTACTTACACACCCTTATGCCTGCATTCTGTCCTCTGTGCAGACTACAGGAAACACACATGACAGTGTTTCCAAGCAATGTGAACGCACACCATACTGTGCTGTTTAGGCCTACAGTTTCAGGTAGTACTACAGTTCATATCGGGGATGGATTCACCAGCAATACCACTCACTAAGCATACATGTATTGCTTTAGCCTACAATGAGACACCACATTCGTCAACAGAGAACTATGTCACATCATATGCCGTACTACTATGTCTGCTTAACAGTACATTACACATCAGTTGCTGTCCTCACAGCTAGGATAGGCACTACCATGTCAGATACAACATCACACTAAGCTATCACACATTTACAGACCTTGCACACATTCAGCGTTACACTTATTCAACCTCACATAGCAGCTATTGCATTAAGTACACGTGTGAGTGCATAGTGTCATAGGTAGGTCATATGCTATTGGCCCGAGGGCCTACAGCAGCTTAACCATATGCTACCCTGGCCTTTGACACACATGTACTTTGATTTCACTTGCCCCTGCCAACCTGAACCATAGAGGTGTTTCCTGGGGTGTATAACCAATCTCCCACACAATCATCAGGGGTATTTATAACAACTGCTAAGGAGGAGCCTTGTTTGCTATTGCTATGTGGTCTATTCCAGTGTATGGCATATCTCTGAGATGGGAACCTATCCCTCCAGCATGTGCTGTTTAGTGAGCTGACAAGGTTTAGGGCCCTAGAGCGTGTATCCCCGAGGGATTGTGATATGTTGCCATGGTGGTTGTCACCCAGCTATGGATGTGACATAACTCTGTATGTCTGGCAGAGGTCACCTCTGTGTGGCCAGTATGCAATACAGTGTAGTTTTGGTTTTACGAGTCAGTCTGCATAGGACATCTGTTTGCGGCCAGTATTACCCTTTGGGAGGTCTGTCTGTGGCCTGTTTACCTGGTGTAGTTGTCATGTGAAGTACATACCACACAGGGCATTAGGATGAGTAGAGGGGAACTCTACCCTATACTTCCATAGATGACACACCTGTTGTCATGACACATACCACACATACAGATTACAGGTGTAGTGTGGCACTGTCTTTATCAAAGTGGAAGCTACTGTCCACCTGTGTCCCATGTTCCCTTATCACACCTTCACTGTTAGGTAGATCTCTACCTATGTGGTAGTTCATGGGTACACTGTTTTGGGAAGGTGGAATAGCACTGCAGTATTAACACTTGTCTAAAGTCCATGCCTTGGTCACCACACATCTGTTGCGGTACATATGACCCTGTGTCTCTCTGTCTCTCTCTCTCACTCTATATGTATATATATATCTATATATCTATATATATATATATATATATATATATATATATATATATATATATATATATATATATATATATTTTTTTTTTTTATATATATATATGCATATCTATACACATACATGTACACATCCATTGCTGTACACATGGATGTACATATAGGCACATGTACAGTCCACCTTTCATGGTGGGGATATCACTTATGTGACAGTTGTGGGATGTACAGGTATGTGATTAAATTGAACAGTGTTGTGCAGAATGCATGTGGGTGTCCTCAGCCCTTGTAGCATTAGCAGGCCTCACTGTCTGTAACACAGCAGATCTGCAGGGGTGCTTTTCCACTATTTATGTGGTGTAGTAAGACAAGGATGGGGGCACCAGGAAGTGTGGTAGGGGGCGCCATGGAGCCCTTTTGCCTAGGGCACCAGTTGACCTAAGGTCACTCCTGCGCACTGCATGCTGTCTTCTAGGCCACATACTACGACCTACATGGATATATGCACATATCAACCTTCACTGACAGATAGCTGTCCACACTTCACTAACAGTTGCAGTATGTCACTTGCCCTATGCACATGTGCAGATACAGATGGATACATAATGCTGCCACACATGGATGATTTGAAGTGTGTAGAGTACTCTTCAGGAACATCTACAACATGCCACCACATACATGTGAGTTACATACCTTACCTTTGTATTTTCCTGCTCCGTGTGTTACGGTTTTGTAGTTTTGTTTTGTTTTTATTGGTGGTTTATTTTGGGTTTTTGCCCTCTATTTAACCTTCGTTCTCTGTTTTTCACCCTATTCTGTCTCTGTCTCAGTCTGTGTCTGTGTCCGTGTCTCTCTCTCTCTCTTACTCTCTATCACACAGCACCTGCAATGATATAATTGCATGTGTGGACTGCAGGTACAGCCTGCTTTTCTAGCTATCTGCACTTGTGCAAGTGACAGCCTCTGCACCAATTGCTGCCCACCATTCAGTAATTGCATGCAGCCTGCTGTTTGGTGATTGCATTACTCACTGTGATTGTAGCCCACTGCTATAAAATGCTAGGTTAGGTAGGCATAGCCCTTTCAGATTTCCAAGGTGGGGCCCATGCTTGTTTGCTCTGGACACCGTTGTGTCAGTTTGAAGGTTGGTATATGTCTCTTATCTGATGCTAGGGTTGTAGCCAGTTATATGCATGTTGTACTCATACCTGCATGTTGCTGCTTCCAGTACACACATTTCAGTGTAGACATGTACGCACCCCTCCAAATGCTAACACAGGATACATGGGAGTATGTACTTTTTTCTCACTTACACAATTAGCTGCCATACAAATGCATATAAATGTGGTTATTGCACTGTATTCCTGTGGCCAGTATTTATCCTGGTCTAATACTGTGTGGTGTTTGTAAGGTGCTACTGTAATATTATTCCCTGCTAGGATGGCTGGTTCTCCTTTCACAGTCATGTCGTGCAATTCCACAACCACTGCTGGTAAAGACCCACAGAAAAGGGTTTGTGTTATACCATTCCTAATTTCCATTTACATTCCCTCATTGTAATGCATGATGTATTTATTTCAGAACAAAGTTATTTGTATATCTGCTGTGGTTTAGTGGTAATTCATACAGTCTATTGTGTCAATGGTCTGGGGTTCGAGACTGGCAGAGGATTTTTCTTTTGCTGCTCAGCACAACAAGAGCCCTGCCATAGAGTGACTAAGCCACTTTTAAGCAGTTGTAAGCGGGTTTGCGCAGGTTTGTGCGATGCTTAGTGACGCTTAGCTAAGCGTACACATGCGCACACTCACTTAATCCCACTTACTACTGCTTAAAGGTGCTTACTCCCGCTAACCCCTGCGCTAATTTCTTTGAAAGAAAAGAAAATGGGGAGATAGGACAGTGGTGAAAAAGGGGGCACAAAGAGGGAAAGACAGTAGGAAAACAAGCTCAGGACATGCAGGACAGGTGTAGGCAAGGTCCATAGCTGCCATTTCTTTACCAGCAACAGCTGTGCATAGTTGAAAATTTGGAGTGAAATTTGAAACCTTCCACCCCTGAGAGAGGGGTGAGGACAAAAAAGTTTGTTGTACTGCCAATTAGAATTATCAGTGTACATGTCCAATGGACATGTGTGCGAAATGGGAAGCTATGTATGGGGCGTAATTTTCTTTTGGGTACAGATTGCCCTTTTTTTTTTCAGGGGAGAGTGGAAAGTGAGGTAGAGGAAGTAGGTATATTTGGGGAGGAAGGTTGGGTAGGTAAACAGACAAGACAAACAAGATGCATATAGGGGTGGAGTATGACACATGGGGTGGGTGAACACAATTGACGGGGACGGATGTTTGGAAATCGCAAGCCCATGAGCCCTGAGATGGTAACAGTGGGACTGAGATCCCCACCCATGGGCAGTCACCACTGGACCTTCACAGACCCGAGGGTCGCTGTGCTGGGGGCTGTGTAGGAGAGGCAGGCTCACCAGTGAGTCACGCCACTCTTGCCTCAAGCTGGCGTAGGGGATCAGCGATTAAACACTGGATCTCCCTATGCACCACAACCCGGACCCTTCGGAGGGTGACAGGAGGCCCTTCTCTGCCCAAGCTTGCGGGGGGGGGGTGAGCCCCATCCCCTGCATTGCTTCTACCCGAAGGTGGCACAGGACCTATGTAGGAGGGTGGCCCAGGTGGGCACCAGACCTGCTGGTGCCAGGTGCAACTGCCAACTAAGGAGGGACAGGTGGGTCGGCCTTCCCATACGTTCTGTGATTAGGTGTGTTTAATTACAACATAGACAACAGCATTCCAAGTTAGTTGTAACAGCGTGCAGTAATATTCCCATTAACCCAACACACCAGGGTTACAACAGTTGAACAGCAAGCATAACACATGCATGTATTGAACGACAGTCGACATTCCAACAGCATTCAGGGATGATTGGTGGCAACAGGCCACCAAGATTGTGGTGTTTTAACAGAGAACATGCATCAAAGTAAGTGCAGATTTTATATAACAATAGGACATATGTCCCAACAAATGTTATGAGATCAGACATACCCACTGAGGTGTGGAATTGCATTGCTTATGCACATGGAATAGGGTGTAAACAGAAACCTCCATTAACATCTTATTAGTACTTTAACTGTACACTACATTCCTACTGACTGCTGGTGTATATCCCCTACATGTATTTTTACACTAGGCAACATGCATTTGATTGCGTTATGGGTTTTGCTACTTCATGACATACCTGGCCTATATCTGACATGATAACTGTCCAGGATGCAGATGTTACTGCTACATACTTGTATTAAATTGACTTGTTTATGTATCTGCACATCTGGATGTGTTCACATGGCTTATTCACTTGTTTTCATACAACCCTACTTTTCAGGTAGAACACTAACATTTCTGGGGAACACCTTGACAGGCTACTCGTATGCCAGATTTATCTATGCATGTCAGCCATTTCACAACTGTTTAGGACTGTTGCATACTTCACAGCTACTGGCACTTCCTTCATCCACTTTATATGGGACTGCACTACTGGGGGTTGTCAGCACTTACTACAACAGTGTAACATTTCTTCACTGCAAGGGTACAACAACATTTCTGAGTAACTGGCACATACACACTGCAAGTATTATACCTTTCTTATTTACATTAAAACTCTTTTCTACAGGCTCTCTCCTTTATTTGACATTACACTGCATACAGTAGACCTATTCAGGACATGTTATACCTTTATTGATAGGTTAGAAGACTGTTTTACAGGCTCATTCACTTTTTATCTATGACAGTGCATGCAGAGATAGTATTCCAGACATGTTTTTGCTTTTTTCATGGGTTAGTACACTCTATTCCTGGCTCTCTGACTTATGATATGTAACAGTACATGCAGAGGATTTATTCAGGGAATGAATGTTTTATACTTCACAGCTACTACCACTTCCTTCGTCCACTTCCTATGGGACTGCACAACTGTGGGTTGACAGCACCTAATACAACAGTACTATTTTTTATTGCAAGGGTACAACAACATTTCAAAGTAAGTGACACAGACACACTCCAAGTTTTATACCTTTATTAATTACATTGAACACTCTTTTCTACAGGCTCTCTCCTTTACTTGTTATTACAGTGCATACGGAAGACATATTCAGGACATATACCTTTCTTGATAGGTTACAACACTCTTTTTCAGGCCTACTCACTTATATGTTATGACAGTACATGCAGGGATAGTATTCCAGAATTATTTTACCTTGATTTGTTATATAACAGTACATGCAGAGGATTTAATCAGGACATTTTATTGCTGTATTATTGGGCATAAACACTTTTCTCATGCTCACTCACATATATCTTGTAACAATAGATGCAGAATATTTACTAACCTGCCTGGTGGTGCAGCCTTAGCAGCCTATCTGCATAGGCTTGCTGATTCATAGCACGAGCACCTGCAGCTGTGGAGTAAATAAAGGGATATTGAGACATACCTGTCCATTATATAGACTAAATTAGCATGTCTTACATACTGCATTCCATGGCTACCTACTTAGTAGTGGGGCATCCCGCATTTGACGGGCCTCCTGGATCCACTGGTTCAGAAGGTCCTGCTTTCACCTCTTCAGGTCTGCATGGTGGCGATGGACCTGCTCACCAGTCTGAGGGACGCCTGTGGCACTGGTGAGTTCATGAGCCAACCGGTTCCAAGCCTCCACCTTATACTCCGTTCCTTGGAACTGGCCCTGCAGGAGTCGAGTCTCATGCCGATGGACTAGGAGCCAAACCATATATCTTGACTCCTCGATGCCCCAGCATTGTGCTCAAAAGCGTGTACCCTCTCCAGCACCAGACATTCCAACTGCAGATGGGAGCTACAATCAGTTATGGCGAGTATTCCCGCCTATGCGGCTTAAATATGTCACATTTCCCACACTTTTCTGTGATTGGCCATTTTTGAATATTCTTGGCTGACTGCAGACCTGCTTAACAATGGTTAATCATACATTTATTACTATATATATGTTAACAGTATATGTTTATTTTAATCTGTCGTGGCTTAGTGGTTCAGTACTTTGATTATGGTGCACAGTGTCCTGGGTTCAAACCTTATCATTGCATTTTATTTTACTACTGTCCAGACAGGTTAGGGGGCGTGGCTGTGTCTAAGCAACTTTGCTCTACATTGCTCCACATTGCCCGACGGTGCACTGGTTGGTGCGGGGCGCACCTCCGCACAAACTGATTGCGCTGGGTAAAGCGCTATTTAGCTATGGGCAACTACATTGCACTGGGTAAAGCGCGAGTTAGCTAGGGGCAACTATATTGTGCTGGGTGAAGCGCTGCTTAACTGCAGGCAATTTTATATTGGGATCCTTTAAAATATTTATTTTATTCACTGATACATTGGCCATTTCACTGCTTTTTAGTTATGATTAAACATATATCTTGGGTATTATTCCATATACTGATTTAAAAAATAAATACAAAAGGGAGTGGTGGGACACAAACCATGGATGCCTCTTTTTTGTGCAAACACTCTACCAATACAATATTGCTATTTGGTGTGATTTGCATAAACATTCTTTCTTATGCTCTTCCATGTCAGAATTGCTAACTGTATCTAAGCAATGGGCATACTCGCGCACACACACGCAAATACGGGCAGCTATTTTGGGAATTTAAAAAAAAATCGAATGTTATGCATTTTAGATGTGTGATGGGGGTTTACAATATCAGACAGTGAGGTGTTGTGTGCAGGGACGTTTGAGCAGACTCGCTCTTGTTTATTTCCTTTTATTTTCAACACGTGCAGGGGTATGGACATTTAGACTGCTCGGCAGTCGGACACCCCCCCTGCTTTCTTACACGGTCTGTGTAAGACTTACGGTTGAGTCAGCGTGCCCTCATACATATTCCTGGCACGCTGATGTCATACCGTTCAACTGCAGCCTCCGAGTAAGACTTATTAAGTCTTACACGGAGGATTCGTGAATCCGGGGGAGTAACTATTATATTTATAATATTTTGTAAACAACTTACAATATCTCCGCAACCACTCAAGTTACACACATACTGTCAGCAGCATTGCATTCATCTAGCTAAGGGCTTTCACATGAGGCTAAGGAGTTCTGTTTGTGTTACTTGGTTGTTGAGATATTTAGAAAAATGTGAAAATTATATCTATATAAATTAATACCATAAAACCAGCAGTTAATATCTATTTACCTACATTAGACAAAGGACAAGTGTTAATTCAGTTGAGTTTGCCATTGTATAAGCTTTAAGATGAAATCTTTTAAAACCCTGTACATAGAATGGTTTTGGAATTATTGATGCAAATATGAACAAGCAATAACTGCAGATGCACCTGGAGACGTCACTCGGATGTAGTTACTGAAGTTATCCACACAGTAGTGGGACCAGAGATGCAGGTGTGCTGGATATTTAAGTAACACCATGTCATTAAGGACTGTATATATATTCAACACATCCCGTTAAGACTGCTACTTATTAACAGAAGCTGTTCAGTCATGAAAGGTACTGTGATGTCCATTAGCTCAAATGGTTAAGCAGGGTAGTACTGTAAACTGAGGTTGATTATTGTTGGTTGAAATTCCACTAGATCATTGATAGGCAGAACATTTATGGGCAAAGGATTTTGATTTTCTTCACATAATATATGCATGTTGCATGGTTGTATGCTGAGGTACGAAATAATCTATCAACAACTTCCATTGTCGTTGTCCATTAAAGCTTACCGTACATAGGTCACAGATGACTATGCATTTCTTTGTTATCTGCAAATCTTTGAGAATGGACCGTACAAAGTAATTTTTTAACACAGATGTAGCTGCGATTCCTTTGTAAAAGTTATACAAAGGTAACATATCAGTTTAGTCTTAAATATTCAGTGCTAAATATTCACATGCATTACTTCTTAACAGAATTAGAAAAATATAAAGAGCAATGCAGGTCACCATGCACTAAACAGTAGTCCTGCATGGTGAGAACCATGCATTCAATATGAGTGAGCATTGTAGTCACACTTGATTTACAGTAAATGTGGTTATTTATCCCAAGACTATGGAATAGCTAAAGAGTTAGCTCTCTAGGGATGTTAATAACTACACTCCCACTTGCTTTGCTTTTATAGGTTTGAAACTCACAGCAGTTCTTTAATTCTTGCAATGCCAGTCTGGCGCTTATTAAACATTTAAGCATATTTTAACTCATAACTCTGTAAAGTAATCTTTGTACTGTAGTACATTATTTGTCCATGTCTATAATTTGTAGGATAATAAGGAGTATGTGATGTTGACTGAGGCCACCATTTGTCACACAATACAGGTCAGTATATGCCATTTATTTTTAAAACATGCAAGAAATCTACTCAGTCGCACACATCCCTCTCTATCTCACATCATTCTATGTATATGTCAATAGAGACATCAATATACATATGTAAAGCCATATTTATACAGCTTTCACTCTCTCTCTGTATATGTGTATGTGTGTATAAATGTATGTATATACATATGTGTTATTATGTACTTGTATGCATATGTACATTCATATTTGTAGTGACATATGTAGAGTTACATATATATATATATATATATATATATATATATATATATATATATATATATATAAGTTCATAGGTTCATAGGTTCATACTAGGCTATCTGCCCGAGGGCATTTATAAGCCTAGCCCATAGTTTTGTGGCTTACGCCACCCCTTTAGTTTGGAGAAACTATGCCCATTATTTAGCTGTGCCTCTGTCGAGCAGTGACACTGAGGTAACCCCTGGGGTGTATCTGCGATCTCCTATCCATTGGTCAAGATTCCTCTTGAACAAGGCCAGCGAGGTGCTCTGCCTCACATAAACTGGGATTTTGTTCCACAGCATAGGGAGTCTTTGGGTGATGAATCTATCCCTCCAGCACGTCCTATTAATAACTGTGTCGAGGTTTAAGTCACCCGCCCTTGTGGCTTTGAGGGATCTAGATTTTTTGAGATGAAGCATATTCATCAAATCTGGGTTTCACATGGCCTTGTATGTCAGGCATAGGTCACCTCTGAGCAAGCGGTACGCAACTGAATATAACTGGAGTTATTTCAGTCGGGCAGCATATGACAGATTTTTGAGACCCTTTATCCTTTTGGTGAGGAACTTTTGTGGCCTCTCCAGCTGCTGCAAGTGTCGGGTCAGATACATTCCGAATGGGGCATTGTACTCGATCATTGGTCTGATGAGTGATGAGTATAGGGAGACTATGACTTCCCTTGATCTAGATGTGAATCCCTTCATGATAAGGTGGGCAATGTAGAAGGTCTTCCTAACTACTTTAGCAATATGAGTGTCGAATGAGAAGCTACTGTCAACCTGGGTTCCCAGGTCCCTAATAACTTCTTCTGTGTTCAGGGGATTGCCACCTATATGGTAGCTAGGGGTAACCTTATTTTTCCTGAAGGGTATGACTATGCATTTCTTGGCATTTAACTTGAGGCCATGGCTCTGGCACCAGTTATCCATTTCTGTGAGACCCTTCTGAAGGATATCTGTGTCGGATGTGTTTTCAACTACGGCACCCAGTTTGCAGTCATCTGCAAACTTTGTCAGCCATAACCCTCCTGTGTTTGCTTGTACTTCAGAAAAGTAGATGCCAAACAAGAGTGGGCCCAGGACTGAGCCCTGTGGGACACCACTTGTGACAGGCTTTGAGTCTGACATGGCGCCAGCAACTCTGACCCTGTGGGTTCTGTCACTCAGCCAGTTTGCAACCCATCTTGTAATGTATGGGTTTACATTTAAGTTGATGAGTTTTTCAATGATACCCGAGTGGGGTATTGTATTGAAAGCCTTCACCAGGTCTAGGTAGGCTGTATGGACTGCCTTTCCCTCGTCAATGGCCTTGGTGACTGTTTTGAAAAAGTCAACCAAGTTTAAAAGGCATGATCTGCCTTTGACAAAGCCAAACTGGGTTGGATCCAAAGTCTGCAAATTCCCTATGTCTTTATTTATGAGATCCATTATGATCCTTTCCATGGCTTTGCAGATAAGGCTTGTCAAGCTAATGGGACGGTAATTTCCAGGGTCGGTGGAGGCACCGCCTTTGTGGAGTGGGACCACAGTCGCTGTGCGCCACTCCTGGAGTGCGTATCCGGAGGTGAGACTAAGATTAAACAGCTGTCCTAACTGTGGGTTTAATTCCTCGTTGAGTTCATGGAGCACACAGCCGGGACACCATCAGGTCCCATGGATGCTGTGTTCTTTGCCTTGGAGAGAGCAGTTCTCACCTGAGCGTTAGAGATGTTTGGGGGGCTACAATCATTTGGTATAGATACCTCTCCTTTAGGCGGGGAGGGGGGGGAGAAGTTTGCACTGAACCTGTCAGCCAGTATGTTGGCAATGTCTGTAGGATCAGTAATCTTCACATCATTTTGAACTAATTCTGAGCATATCTGGGAGTTTCCTCCTAGGTTTCTGACATAGCTGAAGAATGCCTTATGGTTGTCTTTAGAGTCCTTAGCTATTTTTCTCTCAAAATTAGCTTTGGATGATTTTATGAGAGCTCTTAGCTTTTTACTTATAGTGATCAGTGGTGTCTTATCTTTTAAGGATTTTGCTCTATCTTGTAGTAGCTTTCTCCTTTTGTTGTAGAGTTTGTTTATGGCTGGGGTCCACCAGACTGGACGCTTGCCTTTAGTACAAAGAGTCTTTGTTTTGCTTGGGATTGCCTGATCCATGCAGCCCTGCAGGTGCTGGTAGAAGGCATTTGTAAGTGATTCAGCGGTTTGAGTAATGTTAACCGCCAGCTCAGGGGCCTTAAAGGAGACCACACTAGTCTTTAGAAGTGTGAATTTGGCTTTCGAGAAGTTCTTTACTGTGGTCTTTTTCATTTCGGGGGGGGGCGGGATGAGGACCTCCAGCGAGATTAGTTTGTGATCAGATCTCACCAGTGAGGGGTATACTTCTGGCGTTGAACATTGTGCTCCCATGTTCGTGATGATGAGATCAAGTATGTTCTCTCCTCTTGTGGGGATGGTGACTAGTTGTTCCATGGCATTTGAGTTTATGAATTCCAGGAACTTTTGGGCTAGAGTGTTTGGGCTTGAGTAGTGTTCCCAGTCTATATTAGGGTAGTTGAAGTCACCTAGTATGATGGTGTTTGGAGATACATTTATCCCCTCCAGTGTTTTCAGGAAGGCCATATGAGGTTCCTGAGTTTGAGGGTGGCCTGTAACATGCTACAATTTGCAGAGCAGTCTTGCCTATGGTTAATTGCACCTGGATGGTTTCCGATGCATCATGCGATGCCACCAATCTTGAGGTGTGGGTGTCCTTGATGAATATGGATACCCTCCTCCTTTCTTGGTATTGTCCGGGTTTTGTGGCCGGAACGCATGATATGAGGTAAAACCTGATAGTGCTGGGGTGCTCTCAGGAGCCTTGAACCAGGTTTCTGTCACAGCACAGACATCGATGTTCTCCATACTGAGAAGGGCCTCGAGTGCGTGCATCTTGAGGTTGAGACTTCTGGCATTGAGCAGCATTACCCTTAGTTTTTTTTCTTTGTTTTGTTCTAGGGTTGTAGGTTTAGAATTTGAGCCTTGCCTAAAAAAGGCACTATGGGGGTGGCAAGAGCCTTTGCCAAAATCCGGAATCCCAGGGGTGACAAGTGCAAGCCATCCCTTGAGAAGCAGCGTGGCTTGTCCAGCATGTCATCCCAGGCAGACAGACATTGGATCCCCTTTGAATGACACCAGAGTTTAAGCCAATTGTTAAAGCTGATCATCTTATCTCTGTATTGTGGCATCATTCTTGGTGAAGGTAGGATACTGCTCAAGGTCAGGGTCATACCTGCTTGGGCTACATAATCAGAGAGCTCCTCTATGTCTCTTTTCATGTAGTCCAAGGAGGTATGTCTCAGGTCGTTTACACCAGCGTGGACAATGATTGAGTCGTACTTGTACCTGCTGTTGAGAGACCTGAGTGCATGCGTTATGTGGCGGATTCTAGCACCCGACAGGCAGCTTACTGTGACCTTCTCCTTACTTAGTCTGGTGAGCGGGACGTCAGTGTGTCTGACTATGGAGTCACCAATGACTAGTGTGTCTGGCATTGTGTTTGGCCTTAAGGGCTGTGACTGCTTGACACTCTGACTGTGTGGTCTATGTGTTGCAGGTGTTGTGTTCTGAGGTGGTAGTTGTTTGGGTGTCTGCTTTGGTGGCCTCTGCTGTTTTGGTAGTTTTTTGATCAGAGCCTCCGAGTATGTCTTTGTGTGTTTATGTGTATGATTTGAGGTTGTGATGGTATTATGTGAGACTGGGTCTATAGTGTGTGTGGTTACCTCTCCTCCTGTCTGGTCTTGCCAGTCCTATGTTGAGAGAGCTCAGCCTCCAGTTTGGCCGTATAGTTGCATCTCTCGCATGTATTTGTGTTTTGTGGGAGGAGGAGAGGGTTGTCTGTGTACATGAGGCAATTGTAACATTGCCTCAATAATCCCAGGTTCACCAGCTGAGCAGGAGAGGACATTAGCAACTGATCCCTCGACATGCTAGAAGGAATTGACAGAAAAACTTAAAAAAAAGGTTTTGGGGGATGTGGGTGACCGAGAAATGGGGTTTGCTTTTTTGGGGTACTTTCTATAACAAGAGTGCTGTATCGAGGTGATAAGTACTGTAGGAGCAAGTGCTTAGCTATACAGATAGAGAATAGTCTACTTGGGAGTCAAGTAGAGATAATTTATAGTTGTAGGATACACTAAATAGAACAGTAGTATACTTTGAAGAAGGTAGTTTTAAGGGAAAATTTGAAGAGTGGACTTTAGGTAGCCCTAATAGTTTAAATCTGCTTAACCGGCGCTGCCCTAGTGTGCAACGGTAGCAGCTCCGCGCTAAATCGCGCTAAAGTGCGCTAACGCGTGCTTTATAGCAGGGGGCTGGAAAAAACAGGAAATGACCCAAAATGGCCAACGAATTACCAGTTGCTGCTTCTAACCACTCCTCTGAGGACAAACAAGCAGCTCAGTACTCCCCACTCCCACTGGTGAGTAAAGAAACTACCTCTGGCCACACAAGAAAATGGAGGAACACAGAAACCAAATACAAAGCCCAGGGATCAGCAAAATCTGATCACTGGAACAACTAGCAAGGAAAGTTTAGGAAAGGAGAAATATTTTTTTGTTTTTTTTCAAACAGACAGGAAAAAATGCAGTAAATGCTTTGTTTTCGACTAAATTGCTATCAAAAGCTGGTACACTTGAGTGTATTAGCCTGTTTGTTACTTTTAAGCAATACTTTAGCCCACAAGTGCAATCAACAATATAAGCTCACAAAAACAGGAAAATAAGGCAATAAAACAGTAATATAGGCACAAACAGTAGTCGAAAAGCTCAAAAGATCAAAAAATGCAAACTAAAAAGTTTAAAAAATACTTATGATCAAGAAAGTTGCTTTTTCTGCTCTCTGCTGGCTTAGGAACTCTGCAGGGGACCACGAGGAGCTATGCCAAGTTCTCTAATGCCAGAAAAGCCCGCCAACGCGTGCTTTATAGCAGGGGGCTGGAAAAAACAGGAAATGACCCAAAATGGCCAACAAATTACAAGTTGCTGCTTCTAACCACTCCTCTGAGGACAAACAAGCAGCTCAGTACTCCCCACTCCCACTGGTGAGTAAAGAAACTACCTCTGGCCACACAAGAAAATGGAGGAACACAGGAACCAAATACAAAGCCCAGGGATCAGCAAAATCTGATCACTGGAACAACTAGCAAGTAAAGTTTAGGAAAGGAGAAATATTTTTTAAAATGCAGTAAATGCTTTGTTTTCGACTAAATTGCTATTAAAGGCTGGTACACTTGAGTGTATTAGCCTGTTTGTTACTTTTAAGCAATACTTTAGCCCACAAGTGCAATCAACAATATAAACTCACAAAAACAGGAAAATAAGGCAATAAAACAATAATATAGGCACAAACAGTAGTCGAAAAGCTCAAAAGATCAAAAAATGCAAACTAAAAAGTTTAAAAAATACTTATGATCAAGAAAGTTGCTTTTTCTGCTCTCTGCTGGCTTAGGAACTCTGCAGGGGACCATGAGGAGCTATGCCAAGTTCTCTAATGCCAGAAAAGCCCGCCAAAGTGTGCTTTATAGCAGGGGGCTGGAAAAAACAGGAAATGACCCAAAATGGCCAACAAATTACCAGTTGCTGCTTCTAACCACTCCTCTGAGGACAAACAAGCAGCTCAGTACTCCCCACTCCCACTGGTGAGTAAAGAAACTACCTCTGGCCACACAAGAAAATGGAGGAACACAGAAACCAAATACAAAGCCCAGGGATCAGCAAAATCTGATCACTGGAACAACTAGCAAGGAAAGTTTAGGAAAGGAGAAATATTTTTTTGGTTTTTTGTTTTTTCAAAAAGACAGGAAAAATGCAGTAAATGCTTTGTTTTCGACTAAATTGCTATCAAAGGCTGGTACACTTGAGTGTATTAGCCTGTTTGTTACTTTTAAGCAATACTTTAGCCCACAAGTGTAATCAACAATATAAGCTCACAAAAACAGGAAAATAAGGCAATAAAACAGTAATATAGGCACAAACAGTAGTCGAAAAGCTCAAAAGATTGAAAAATGCAAACTAAAAAGTTTAAAAAATACTTATGATCAAGAAAGTTGCTTTTTCTGCTCTTTGCTGGCTTAGGAACTCTGCAGGGGACCACGAGGAGCTATGCCAAGTTCTCTAATGCCAGAAAAGCCCGCCAACGTGCTTTATAGCAGGGGGCTGGAAAAAACAGGAAATGACCCAAAATGGCCAACAAATTACCAGTTGCTGCTTCTAACCACTCCTCTGAGGACAAACAAGCAGCTCAGTACTCCCCACTCCCACTGGTGAGCAAAGAAACTACCTCTGGCCACACAAGAAAATGGAGGAACACAGAAACCAAATACAAAGCCCAGGGATCAGCAAAATCTGATCACTGAACAACTAGCAAGGAAAGTTTAGGAAAGGAGAAATATTTTTTTGTTTTTTTTGTTTTTTTTTTCAAACAGACAGGAAAAAATGCAGTAAATGCTTTGTTTTCGACTAAATTGCTATCAAAGGCTGGTACACTTGAGTGTATTAGCCTGTTTGTTACTTTAAGCAATACTTTAGCCCACAAGTGCAATCAACAATATAAGCTCACAAAAACAGGAAAATAAGGCAATAAAACAGTAATATAGGCACAAACAGTAGTCGAAAAGCTCAAAAGATCGAAAAATGCAAACTAAAAAGTTTAAAAAATACTTATGATCAAGAAAGTTGCTTTTTCTGCTCTCTGCTGGCTAAGGAACTCTGCAGGGGACCACGAGGAGCTATGCCAAGTTCTCTCTCTCTCTCTCTCTCTATATATATATATATATATATCTGTATGAATATATATATATATTTCTGTATGAATATATATATATATATTTCTGTATGAATATATATATATATATATATATATATATATATATTTCTGTATGAATATATATATATATATATATATATATATATATATATAGCTATGCCATCACAAACAAACATACAGACATACATACATCTGTGTATGTTTATATTTGATTTCCCTTATCTCTTTGTGTTTATGTCAAGGCATCCAACTTTTTCAACAGTCTACATCTACAATAAAATTTATATTTATATTTGTTATAAAATTGCCCACTTATGCAACATTTGTCCTTCATGTGCTGTATGTTATAGGACAGCACTTAACAATATGCATTTTATTATGGGGGCATATGCTAATGTTGTAAAACTCATCTCAAATGCTTAATGTGCATATGATGCTAACCTTCTTTAATATTGATATAAAATGTGCACAATGCAGATGTCATTGTTTTTCTGATATTAAATTTGGCCCATCTCACATCTTATCCAAAGGTCAACTTGTGTAACATGAAATGTGCTTAAACTGTGTAGTCACTGAATAAAGATGTCTGAATTTCATTAACGTCTTCACACATAGCAAAGAACAAGCAGCTAGGCAAGTAGGGATCTAGACTTTGGTGTTAACATTAGTGAATGCTATAGGTTTGAATCCAGCTTCCACTAGGTTATAGTCAGTTATCATGGGGTGTGTAATACAATTGCACTCCCAAATAAATGAGTGGAGTGTCTATGTAAACTGATACCTAGGCTTTTAGGGCACTGCTTTGCAATATGATTTGTTTATTCTGATTACATTTTGAACAGAGTTAACAAAAGGTTAAATGCCATCTAACCTCACAACACAAAATCACTGTTGTCAAGCAATATTTCTTCTCATTTTATTCTTGCAGATGCTGAGGAATATGTTCATAACTGTGCACTTTGCATGAGAAGATGCACAGACTTGAGGAGCAATGAAGGAAGAGAGAGATGTGTTATTATCTTCACCCTTATTTTTCTCCCGTAGGACCATTAACGTGTCTACTTGCTGTATGAGAGTGTTACTCAGATGGAATCCATGCATGCAGATTTGATGGCAAACTTCCTATCATGAATCAACAAGGTATATTTTCTATGCTAATTAATTTGTGCAAACTGCATTTGTACCTGACATTGAAATTTTAATAGCATCTTTTGAGTTTAGAGGATGTTTGCTGACACAACCAAAATAATAGTCAGTTGTATTCCACTTGGACAGTGTATTAGATGTGCATAGCTTGTATATAATTTTGTGTGTTTGCTGTATTGTACTTGCTGCTGACAGTATGTAACATATTTTTACTGTTTCTGCTGTCTTAACAGTATACAGTGAGCAACTTGTATGTAAGGCAGTGGTTCTTAGCTTAATTCATGGTGTGTATACCTTGCCTGTTTATGTACTGAATGTGTGTCGGCTGTCTCATGGTATCAGTGATGCTGGCAGGGTTGTATTGCTTGATTTCCACTTCATTTGCACTGATGTTTGTGATGCCAAAGTATGGTTGTTAGAACACTATCCAACATTAGTAATTGCACCTTACTGTGTCACACAGCAATCTTCATTATGTTGTGTAAATGGGGCAAAACAATTTTTTAGTTATTTAATTGTTTAGTTGTATTTGTTTACTAGGGTAGTGCACTGATGTCAATGGACCAGTTGCAGGCACAGCCTGGGCTAACTTATGACCACTATGAGTGCATCCTTTTTCAATATTGCTTTTACATGTCAGTGTCATAGTCCTAGATTAAGTGACACATATGATTTGACAACAACATTTATATACATTTGTTATGTACAGACAGCATGGCCTACCAAAACTATCCTGTCATTTGAAGTGGCAATGTGTCCAGATGTGACTCGTACATTCAAATCCCATTCTGATGTAAGTATGTTGTGATGCCATATGTTATCCATGAAGCTCTATTTAACTCATTTCCATATATATTTAAACTACATACTTGCATATGTATATACAGTGATTTTTCATAAGATCACATATCTGAAGCTTTTATCTCCACATGTATTAAAAGTTTCAAATACTACTGTTTTATCATTATATGTTACTGGTGTAGTGACACCTCAACATACATGTGTTTTAATCACTGTAGTTAGATCCCATGTACGTGATAGTTATTACTAGTGGTTCTATTCACATCCTGCACACAGTTGTATGCCATACTTTTAGGTGTGTTTACTGCTGTAGATGTGCAGTGTTCCTGTGCATGTGTGTTGTGTAGAGATATGGCACGCTAATACTACCAATCATGCACATGTAACAACAGATATCATCCTGATCTCCTGTGTGCATTACTGTAATTAATGTCACTGTCTAATGTGCTTTAACATTTAATAGGCATGCTCATTCATTCATGTGAGTCTACCTAAATTATCACTAATCATGTGTTATGATGTTATCATTGCTGCATAAACCCGCATATCTCTCAACTGTCCAGATTTTCACAGAATGCCGAGATTTTTGACTCATATTTTTAGTTTGTTCCTCATAAGATTTGTGTCTTTCTGGCAAATCACTGGGATGATCTGAGGATTGAAGTCACTAAATAATAACATACTTTTGAGTTTCAGACTTCAAACCCTTCAGAAATGTATGTTAAAAGAAACCCCATTACTCTAGCAACCTTCTAAGTTTATAAAAGTAATATTTAAAATATGTCCCTATTTTTGGGCCTTTGTCCCCCCATTTTATCAGGCTTTGTCTAGATTTCCTGCACTAAGAGATTGAGAGGTATGCCCTCATGTCACCATGTAATGAGTAAAACTTTTTACTTTTTCTTCTGCATTTTTAAATCATCCTCACAGGCTAGTAATGTGACCTTTACTCTTGCATTATATCCTCATAGGACAATAGTATTTGGTAGACAGTCATTACACACGTAATGTTTAGGAAATGTTTATGTTGTCAACTGCAGATATCATGTATTTTCTCTTTAATTATGTTCCCATGACAACTAATTATGAAGTGGTGGTGCATTGTTTTAATTATTTAGATTTATGTCTCCCAGCAGAATGCAGGTGCCTGATTTACACCTCTGATAAATTTCTTGAAAGGAAGACTGTTGTTATGGTGGATTTGGTGGGAAACCGTGGTGCTGTACATTCATCTACTACAAGTAGTTTTGTATTGCAACATATAACTATTTCTAGTTGATCATTAAAATTAACATATATTAGTGCTGCCTGAAGGAAGCATTCAGTTATGTGCAAAATTCACTTTCTACTTTTGTTCTTGTTCTATTTCTTGTGATGTAGATGGAGTTTTGGTTAAGGAAGTTAACTGTGTATATGCTTGTTTTTAGTCACAGTTTTAAGATAGCTAGTATATTTGAGTTACACTGAATATACTTGGCTTAAGCCATGTTTCTGTCATACATAATATAAATGAGTCATGCAAAAGAGCTCAAATTCAAGTATCTGTAATTAAATGGCTATGCTTTTCTTTATGTATACAAATTGCTTTAAAACTTACATTTTTAAAAGATTGGACTGGGTAACATATTGAGTTGTACATGTGTGTGCGTGCCTATCAGCACACACGTGAATATCACTTTTTTTTTGTGTGTAATCGGTACTAAGTATGGATAGGGTTCTTTGAAAGTAGTTTTTAGGATGGCAGAGTTTTGCAGTAGTATTGTATGTTTCTTTTCAATGGGTGTAGATAGTACCTTCTGCCTTCCACCACTAACCATGTTAAATGGTATTGCATGCAGAAAAAAGTATTTAACAGTATTTAATTTAGCAAGGTGTCTGATTTAATTGTCAATTTAAAGTAACTGAGTCTAGAAATTGTAGTAGTAACTGTTGAGACTTGGGATATATATATATATATATATGGGTCTATCTTACTACGTCGACAAGTCAGAACGCCGACAGCGAGAACACCGACGCCAGAAGATCGAAAACGGAGAAGACCGACGGATCAAAACCCCGACGCTGAGAACATCGACATGGGAAAAGGCTGTGTATGTATGCGGTAGTGACGGACGTTAGGGTGCGAGTAAGGTAAGTGTGCGACTGTGATAGTTTGTGGGTTAGGGGCGGGTTAAGTGAGTTAGGGTTAGGCCGGGCTAGGTAAGTGCGACTGTGATAGTTTGTGGGTTAGCGGGTTAAGTGAGTTAGGGTTAGGCCGGCTAGGTAAGTGCGACTGTGATAGTTTGTGGGTTAGCGGTTAAGTGAGTTAGGGTTAGGGCTGGGTAAGTGTGCGACTGTGATAGTTTGTGGTTAGCGGTTAAGTGAGTTAGGTTAGGGCGGTTAGGTGAGTGCGATAGTGGCGGACCTTAGGGTTAGGGTTTGGGTTAAGGTTGTAGGTAGTTGTGTATGTGAGGTTTAGTGTTGGTTTGTAAGGATTTTGGTGTGCTTGTGTTGTGTGTGTGCTTTTGGACCGGGATTTGTTTTGTTTGTTGCTTGTCGGGATTATGGTGTGTCGGGCATGTGAGGTTTCGTGTTTGTGAAATGTCGGTTATGTGGTGTCGGTGATTTTGTTGTCGGCGTTTTGACTTGTCGACGTAGTAAGATAGATCCATATATATATATATATATATATATATATATATATATATATATATATATATATATATTTTAACAGTAGTAAAGAAATGCATTTTACGTTTTATGGATCATATGGCTTGTGAAAGCTGCCAGCCTAGCCAGATAGAATTTTATAGATAATTCTATCATTTGTAAATATTAATGTAAGGCACAGGCTTGTTGTCTTAAATGGAAAAAAACTGCTGTTAGATGTGGAACTGCAAAAAAATGTAACAAGAGTGCTCTCTGCTGACCATGTAAAACATGTTGTGACCCTTTGATCTAAAGTTGGCTCTGGCCTGTCTAGATGAAGACATTCTCTCTATTGTTTTAACCAAGAGTTAAATTGCTAGATTTAAACAAGCAAATGTATTTTTATTGCTCTCCTTCCTGACCAGCTGCAAGATAACAAAAGGAGATGCTAAGAATGTAAATGTAGTTTCTGTTTGCCTGGGAACCCAGGTAAGTGTAAACAATGATGTGATATGAACCAGGAATGTGATTTTATAAACAGAGAGAATCAGAGAGAATTAAGCATTTTTGACTTGACCATCCAACTCATCAGCACTCTGCCTGTGCTCTTTATGTGTTATTTTAGTAGTGTGTTTTCTCTTAGAAATAGCTAGAAACTAGAAAAATTAGACTAAGTGTTTTTCTGTGATGTCAGAACTGTACTACTGAATTATTTTAAGTATTTCTCTGTGATATCTGAACTCTTGACTAGCACTGTATAGTAAAAAGTATTGTCTTGTGTTTTTAATTATGTATTATTAAATATTTGTAAACTTTTCAACCGTGGCTGTTTTGTGCAGAGATAATTTAAACTTTAGCCGTGGGCTATAATGCCAATTGGATAATAATATTTCACAGTAATAATTGGACACCCTTTTAAGGGCCTTTGAGTAGCTGATAGATATTAGCTGGGTGGTGGCAGTGATTTATAATGTACAATCTGTGTAAAAGTGGCACAGCTGGAGAACCTTCCCCAAGAGTGCCTGTGTTTATATAAATGTATCTCAAAGTGTGTGTATGTCAGCTACTTGGGCAAGGACACAAAGCACTGGCTGGACGGAGATGGTGCTGGAGATTTGAGCTTGCCCAGGTGTCTGAGATTTGGACCCTATAGCTGTGCCAGTGGGGAGTCTTATTGGGGACCTGTAGAGCAAGGGAGTGACCATCCCCAGACTGACTGTGATCTGTGTGTGCTTTTAAGGGAAATTGCACTTTACTGTGTGTATTTGATATCCTTTTCTCGTATATTAGACACCCCTCACTGGTGTTAGTGGTGAGGACTGAGGCTCCTTGATCGCTGGGCCACGGCATGGGTGTCACATGGCTCATGGCTGAAAAATATCAGATAGTGCATGGTAAGGAATAATGCTGATGAGTCTGGTCTGTAACGTCATGGTATGTATCATCATAGAACTCATAAACAAAGACATTGGTAACCTCCATACTCCAGACCCCACCCAGTTTGGGTTTGTGAAAGGCAGATCATGCCTCCTGAACCTTATTGGCTTCTTTGTGGCAGTCACCAAAGCCATA
The DNA here is from genome assembly GCF_019279795.1 of Protopterus annectens. NCBI lineage: Eukaryota > Metazoa > Chordata > Ceratodontiformes > Protopteridae > Protopterus > Protopterus annectens. Next base: position 790,314,491 of record NC_056725.1, read on the forward strand.
GATGAGGGTAAGGTGGTTCACACAGCCTATATTGTCCTCGTCAAGGCTTTCAACACCATCCCTCATTTTGGAATTATACCTAAACTCACTAAACTTGGTATAAATCCCTATGTCACAAGATGGGTTGCCAGCTGGCTCACTGACAGAACCCACACTGTAAAAGTTGCAGACTCCAAATCTGGCTTCAAACCAGTACAAGCGGAGTACCACAGGGTTCAGTTCTGGGACCTCTCCTGTTTGGTATCTACTTCTCAAAAGTACAGGCTAACACAGAAGGCCTTTGGCTAATGCATTTCACAGATGACTGCAAACTAGGAGCCATAGTTGAGTCCCCAAATGATGTGGACATCCTACAGAAGGGCCTCACTGAGACAGATGCCTGGTGTCAGAGCCATGGCCTCAAACTCAATGCCAAAATTGTATCGTCATCCCCTTTGGTAAAAACTTTGTACTCGTGAACTACCACATAGGCGGCAGTCTATTTAATGCTGAATGTGTGATACGAGACCTTGGGACCCATGTGGACAGTAGTCTCTCCTTTGATAATGACATCACCACAGTAGTCAGGAAATCCTTCTACGTGGCACACCTAATCACAAAAGGGTTCTCATCCAGAAAAAAAGAGATCATTGTCCCCCTCTACTCGACACTCATTAGACCCATTATAGAGTACAGCACCCCTTTTGGAATGTACCTTGCAAGACATCTGCAGCAGCTGGAAAGTCCGCAGAAGTACCTCACAAAGAGGATTACTGGCCTCAAACAGATGCTGTTCACTGACCCTCTCAAAAAACTTCAGCTTTACTCAATAGCATATCGCCTACTCCAAGGTGATCTCTGTCTAACATATAAAGCTATGTCAAACCCAGAGCTGTTGGACATGCTCTACTTAAAGAAATCCCAGTCCTTCTGAGCTACACACTCTAGGGACCTAAACCTTGTTACCACAATAAACCTGGAGGGATAGATTCCTGCCCCAGAGACTTCCATTACTCTGGAACAAGCTACCCATCTATGTCAAGCAATGTTCTTCATTAGCACTCTTCAAGAAAAATCTTCATGAGTGGATGGGAAATAGGAAATACACCCCGGGGATCACTTCTGTGGCTGTGCTCAACAGGGGCACAGGAAACTAACTTTCTTGGGTGGTGTAAGCCAGGGAACCTTGTTGGCTAGGCTTACTTAGGCCCTTGGGCTGATGAACTTATGAACTGCAGACAGTGCTTAAAATGGCTTAACTGTTGAATGTATGTTTAAGGTGAACTGACTGACGTTTGATACAGTTTGACGTTTGCAAATGACTGGAATGTGGAGGTTAATAGCGTATTATAGAAACAGCAGCAGCAATGATGTTCTGTGTGTGTCAACATTCAGCTTCCCCATCCTCAGAGATGCACTTCACTTTTTTTTTGGGAGGGGGTGCAGCTGTTTTAATAGTGTTACCAAACAGTATTGGCCCTGCATTCACTTCAATTGTCACTGGTTGGTCAAACTGCTGATTACATAATACGAGAATATGAATTAATAATACATTCTCTGAAGTAAAAGAAGACTATATAACTCTAATTATTGTCATTATTTGTTAAGTACAATTCACCAATTCACCTCCAAAAGTCACCAGTTTAAGGAGGGACTAAGAGGGACAGAGTTAAAATGTGAGTAAGAATCAGGGACAGTTATGAGTCATGTATGGTTAAATGTGAAATTAATGACTGGTTGCTTTGCTTAGCCAAGGGTGCTAATATATATATATATATAGGCTGTGTTGCACATGCTAGTGCTTCTCTTAGCAGAGCAGAACAAAATGGTGCATAAAGCTGTATAGCCATACAGTATTTGCAATTGCAGTTCTATACTGTCTGCATGCAAAGACACCCTTCAGATGCATAAAAGTTGAAGAAAAGGGTGTATGGGAAAGTTAGCAAACTGAGGGTCACAAGAGATGATACATAGGAGTGTGTGGGATTGGTGGAGGCAGGGCAATACATTTTGTGGGGCAGGCCACTCTTTTTTTCATTCTATAAAGAGAGAGTGGAAGAGGGAGAGTGTAAAGGGAAATGAAAGGAAGGAAGGAAAGGGGGGAGGTCAATGTGCAGGACTTGGCAGACTGACACGAGCATAAAACATCATAGGTAAGCAAGGGCAGATGAACATACAGTCAGATGGGAAAATAAGAGATGGCTACAGAAAAAAACGAGTCCAGACAAATGGTGATGATAGAGAAGGTTGTGCAGTGCAGACGTCATGGGCATAACATAAATCAAGGGGGTTACACAAGGGTGGACTAGGACATTGCACAAGCAGCAAAGCGAGATCTGCAGTCACTTTACCAGCCCAGAGATACAGTATTGTACACTATCAACACCAGATGAATCAGTGTGGCCAATATTTCAGATACCACCTCATTCAGTGACCTGATGGCCAAAGAGCAAATCTGCAGTTTCTTAAAGGAGAATGCCCATTTTGGCTTGTGTCTGCCCACTGCTGCCTCTCTGCAGCATCCATTGCCTGCCACAGCTCTATTCTGACCATCTCAGATACTAGGGCTGGGCTACCTGCTGGTGAAATGCATGACCTCCTCCAACAAGGGACTCCCAGCAACCAACCATCCCAATTACAACCTTAACAACATCACTTTCAGATGAGCTGTTTACTGAGCACATATATCATGTGGACCTGCATGTATGAGACACAGTGAGACATTTGCCATCAGTGATCCTGTCCTACCATTTGACTGGATATATTTATAGCAGAGGTCAGAATTTGTTAGTAGCCTTAACCCTGACTGAACCTCCTGTAGTAGATAACATGGTTCATGTCTCATTGTGGTTATGCTGAGAGATACTGGGTCAAATCAGAGACCTGTGACATATATAAGATGCCACAGTAACACTTATAGCCTACAGTCCTGCAAATCTATCCCAGTAGCTGCATTCAGTGTAGTAGACAGATATAGCTCTTCTGTGCATAAATTAATATATATACACAGAATATGGCCCTTGCACCCACAGTAACATACCAGATAGTATGAAGGCACCTAAACATAGTGCCATACCTCTCAACCCTTTAGCAAAAGAAATCTAGACAAAGCCAATAAAAATAGGGAAAGATCCAGCAATAGGGACATATTTTAATTATTGCTCTCATTAACTTAGAAAGTTGATAGAATAATAGATTTTGCATTATTGTATATTTTATGAAGGATATATTGACTGGAACTCAAATGTCTGTCATTATTTTCTGACTTCAGTCCTTAATAATTTGCCAGAAAACCACATATTTTGAGGAACAGACCCAAAATATGAGGCAAAAATCTGGGCATTATACAAAAAACCTGGGCAGTTAAGAGGTAGGGACAGCATAACCCCACTACATAACACCACACAGAGTTGTAGTTAGGGTGGTGTTAAGGGGGTTGCTACCCCTATGAGCAAACTGTTGGAGGGCACAAGTGACAGGTGCTGACAGGAGGTGAGTGGTGAACCAAGATCCATTTATGATGTTGAAAGGATATTACGGATGGCAGTGTTGTCCAACGTTGGGCTGCAGGATGCACCCAGGGTGGCTATGTAGGTGGGACCACTGCAGGGTACACGGTGATCATCTACATTAAAAAGTATACTACACTGTGGTCTCCCTTGTTCTAGCCAGTGATAGCACACAGCTCTCAATGGCAGTATACCTGACGAGCAGACTCCAATCAGGTCAAGATCTCACAGTCGCACACACCATCTCTGTCATGGGAGACTCCAAGTTCTACTATACCAGAGAGATGGATGGCCTTAGGTCATGGTCACATAATGGCACCCCCATCCACATCACAAGAGGAAATAATCCATTACAAAGCGTACTCATCAACTTGAGACTCTCACCTCTAACTTCTGTACATAGCCGGCTTTAGGCACCAGTGAACCCTGCAGTCACTGGGGGCCTCCTGTTCCTGGGGGGCCCCAACCATAGCACATTCTGTTATACTGATATTTTGCATCATGTCTGTCAAAACAACAAAATCTAGTACAGCAAATGTGTATACTTAATAAAAGAGATGGGTAATAATATTATATCTCCTTTAAAATTAAAAAATATCACTGGCTATATTAATAGTGTTTTTCAAGTAACAGGCATCACAATTCCATTAAACATTTTACCACTGACATATTGCTTCTGACTTATTTAAACCCTGCTGGTGGACATTCTCTCCTCTAAAATTAACAACATAGCCAGCTTTTGGTACCTCCAATACCTGTGACTGCAGGGATCCCACTTAATCATCCTTGACTGTGTGGGAGGGCCCCACAAAAGTTGCTGCTGATTGTGAAAAAATGAGGAGAAAATAGCTGTATTAATTTCCCTACTATGCCCTTTAACCTGAACAGGGCTGTGATATGACCCTTTTAGGATAAAGCTAATAATGAACATGAGAAAGTTAAGAACATAAGAGATCAACAGTCCAGAGTGACCAATCTCAGTGTTTACCTTGGATTTTAAGAAAAGCTGATGCTCTTGATCTTCGTGAATGTTTTTTTCTTTCAAGACAGTTTTGTAAATATTGTCAGAATACGAGATACTATGACTTTCAACTTTTTTGTTGAAGAATTCTGCACAATGCCAAAAATAATAGCTGAATATAGCCAGAAAATCAGGAGCACATTTTAAACATTACTCTAACTCACTTAAAAGTTAAAGGAATAACACCTTTTACATCAATGTGCATTTTTTTAGACAATAAGAAGTCTAAAACTCTGATGTCTAGATTTAACAACTGTCTATAATCCTGAATGATTTACCAGCAAATCAAACTCTGTATGAATGGTACAGCAAAATTATGAGTAAAAGTCAGGGAAAGTATGTTAAATCAGGGACAGTGATAGGTATGCATTACTCCTCAATGAGGTAAATAAAAGTGACTTACCCTGCTGCTGTTTGGTGACTGCTAAACATCATTCACTCATCTGGTGTGGCAGTACCAGTGTTGCACAATGTGTTGCTATTTTCTGAAATAAGTACAAGATAGTATTGCCATAGCTTATGTGTTTTTTTGCAAAAATATCATAGGTTTTATCTATCACAGACCAAATAATGTCAGGACACAATCATAATTTTTCTGGCCTATCAGTAAAAAACACAGCTGACAAAGTCATTATATTTCAAAAGTAAGGCATAAAATATATTGCAAAACACTCAGACATGTAGATCTTCTAGGAGTCTGGTGGCTCCGTCTCCCCAGAATATATAAATGGATACAGGGGGCTCTTTAACCAACCTTGACTGTGTGGGGGCCCCACAAAAGCTTTTGTCGGCTGGGGGAAAAATGAGGAGAAAAAAATGTATTAATTTTCTGATTACAATCTTTATCCTGAACAGTGTTGAGATATGACCCTGTTGGAATAAAGGTGATATAGCCTGTATCAAACACACCCCTTCTAAAACCAGACCTGCTAAGGTGTGTGTGTGTGCGCACGCGCGCGCGTGTGTGTGCGTGCATGTGCGCGTGTGCGTGTGTGTGCGTGCGTGCGTGCGTGCATGTGTGCATGTGTGCGTGTGTGTGTGTGTGTGTGTGTGTGTGTGTGTGTGTGTGTGTGTGTGTGTGTGTGTGTGTGTGTAGAGGCAGTGAGCCATCTAGGAGCAAGAAAGTAGAATACATTACCGTAATCACTATTTTTTTGACTTTCCTCAAAATCACACATCAAGCATTTATACAGACTGCTACTTTTAAGAGTTGGGGCAAAGCGTGAGGAGGCATACTAGGTATACATATGCCAGCAGTCACTTGAAATACATGACAATTTCAACTTCTGCTTTCATCCCAATCTAACATCAGAGGGATGCATAGACAGTGACCATCTTTGTTTTTTTTTTGGAGTTTTAGGGAGGTATGCAGTATTTCCATACAGGACCTGTGTATAGTCAAAACATTTGTCCTGTGAGATTGTTGCATGCTACTATTTTGTTAGCTTTGAACATTAAGCTGTGGGCAAAACTTATGTATTCCTTGAAAGAAAAAAAAAGACTGAAAATCTCTTCTTATGCATGAGTTTTGTTTAATCCACTGTTCAATTAAAAGGTTGGGAAATGCTGTAAATCTAGAACTCCTAAGGCTTCTGGGGCCACTGGCTTAATTAAGTTATTTCCTAAATGGTTATTACTATACAGTCTTAATCAGGTAAGGTGTGTTGAAAGGATGCAAGAAAAACAAAGGCTGAAAGACAAAATGAATTTCTTTCCTTAATCATAATTTCTGTCAAGCCATCATTGGATGAAAAAGTTGTGTATAAAGAAATAAAAAATATTAAAAAAAAATCATCGGGATATATAGAAAGTTATGGCTTCTTGAAAAATCTGAAGAGTAAGGCAAAATGTGAGAAAAGAAAGAAAAAAGGAATGTGCATGGTATGGGGAGCACTGGAGGATGTGTATGCATATATGTGTGTGTGGGGGGGCTGAAACAGTAGGCAGTGCCTAGGGACCATTTCACCTAAGTCCAACCCTGTCAGGAGTTGTAATGATTAATTGTTGCAACTAAGTGCCTGTAACTGTGACTGTCCCTTTGGGAGATGGGCCCACACAGTCTGATACATAGGTCTTTTATAATGTAAGAGCATATTAGCTACAGGTCAGTCTGATCAGACCACTTCTAAAAGTTTGCAGCATGAACTAAATGGTTGTTTAGGAAAGGTGGCAGCGACAGGGTGATACTTAGTATGGAAGTACCTAGGGGGCCCGCGACTTGACATTTGCTGGGGGCCCCCAAAATGCTAAAACCAGCCCTGTTTCTGTAACGTACCCATCACACCCATTGTGTGTTGGCAGCCATTTACTATTGTGCCCTGGCAACCTAAGCATATGATGACTATGATCCATTCTACCATCTCTGCTGTAAAGTATATGTGGAGATGACTGATAAACAGTATGCTTTGACTATTCACTGACCAGCATAGCCTGATAGTAACACTACATGCATCATGTCTGTTATGTGTGACAGTGTGTTGTCACTATCAGACTCCATGGTTCTGGTCTTAATATGACCACTTACATCCACTGTTGTATATTGTACCCACGGGTGCCTAGGGTGTGTGGTAGGCAGTTGTTATTCCTGTTTTTTGTCATTATTACTGTCTAATAAATACTGTTGCACCTTTAATGCCAGTAATGTGTATGAGTGCGTGTGTGTGTGTGTGTGTGTGTGTGTGTGTGTGTGTGTGTGTGTGTGTGTGTGTGTGTGTGTGTATGTGTGTGTGTGAGGTCAACTTGTAGTTTTAATGGAACACAACACAGAAGGAGAAACGCAGTTATGTTTGATCAAGGATAAAACAGCTGATATAGTTTGCATTTAGATGTCATAGCTAACTGATCAAAAAGGTAACAAAATTGTAGAAAAAATAGAATGGGGCTAATGTTTTTTCACCACTTGTAGAAGAAACTTGTTCTGGGGTTACATACTGAATGAAAATGATTATGTTATTGCTGAACAAGGATGTTGTTTTTACCACAGATGTTTGTTTATTACATACAAAGAAGAAAACAAACATTTCCAAAAAAAAGCGAACACCTAAACACCTACAACCATTAGACTTTCAGTGAGGAACTGATATAGTGGTAAATGCCACGTAGCAGTTAAGTAAGGAACAACTAATTTAGAAAATGCAATTCAGCAATAACTAGGAAAGGCAAAAGGAAGGCTAGTAAGCTGTTAACACAGTTTAACAAGAGCAGAAACAGCATTACATTGCCACAGACAAGTTACAAAGAATAATTTCTTTTTTGCAGTTTCTCAGGCAGTGAAAACATACAGTTTTCCAGATAATGTGACTCTAATGGCAGATGTAGAAGGAACTCATTCCCTCCAGTAGAGTTATTTTGAGTGTGTACCTTTAACTCCCAGTGGGTGTGGCTTCAGCCTTTAAAAAAGGAAGTTATCAGCTTACAGTTCTAACAAATACTAATTGAGAGAGGTCATATATCATTACATTTCTGTTTGCCATCATGTATGCTTCAAGATAAAATGTGCTGGTACTTTGTATGTAGCATGGTTTTAAAATTATTAATGCAAATATTAACAGGCAATATTTGACGTCTAGAGACATAGTAGGAGATAACTGCAGAAACACCTGGAGACATCACTTGGCTATAATGAGAACAGATACCACTTCAAGAACATAACAACATTTGGAAGAGATTATGGTCAGCATATTCTGATACCTGACCTTTTTTTGAAAGGTGGATAGAATGGTGGGAAGCCTTAAAATAAAAATTAAAAATCACCAGGTCCTGATGGGTGAGTTAAGGGAGACATATTAAATTATAGTAGTATGGAGAGAAATGAATGGAGAACAAGCATTGTAGGCCATGAACATTCACAGCTGAGGACAGTACAGAGCTATCAATTCCTGTGACACTGCATGACAGTGCTGATAAACAAAAAGCAGAGTAGAGAAAAGTAAAATGGGAAATCAGCTGTATAGATTCAGACATTATTCAATGTAAATCTTTATTTATACATTGACTGTACAAACATTACTATTCTTATGCTTTTTACTATGTATTCTGTACAAATCTGTACCTCAGTACTCAAGTCTGTACTGATTATACTAGTCCCATGTTTTTGTTTTTTTTTTTTTGTTTGTTTTTTATTATAGTAGATCTCCTCTTATCTGGTCTCGGTGGGACCGAACCTTAGGCTGGATAATCGAATGACTGGTTAATCAGAAAAAGCATACAAACTAGCATTTATAAGTTATAAATCAGATAGAATAACATGGTTTGTGTTAGTATGCATTTTTCTAATTAATATGAAACCTAAAATGCAAATGTCTGCTATTTAGCCCAGAGGATGTAGAAGTGTTGTTCTTCTCTGTTGTCTTTTGCTAGGGCTATGACCGAAATTTGATGGTCGGTTAAAGAGAGTCCAGATAATAGGGAGTCTACTGTATGACTCATATAAATTTAGTCCTTGCAACTCAAATCTTGTAATTTGTAATTTCAACTGTTAGTTTTTGTATGGTGGAACGTTTCTCCTTGGGCCTCCACTGAAAATGGGTTCTCTATGGTCCAGTGGACTTTCCTGGTAAAGAAAAGACAAATAAATAAATAAGAATTCATAACAACCAACCCAATGTTTATAGTTACTAAAAAGTTAAAGATGAGGAAAGAGTCCAACTGGGCAATCCCAGACTTGGAGAAAGCATATAACAAGATCCCAAGAAAGTTGATTTGGGCAGTACTACTGTGGTTCAAAGTCCCAGAAACATAGAATTAGTGTAGGTTATGTACAAGGGCAAAATGACACAAGAATGAATGTGTTTGGACTCACAAAGGGGGACCCACTGGGAATAGATGTGCATCAGGGTTCTTGTCTGAACCTATTGCTGTTCTTACAGTGTTGGACTATATTACCAAATAGGTTGGAGGGGAGAGACCAACAAAGCCGCTGTATGCAGAAAATGTGGCTTTACAAGCAAACTCTGAACAAAAACTTCAGCATATTACATGAAAATGGAATGCAAAACGGAAGGCACGAGGGATTAAACTGAGTACAGGCAAGACTGTTGTGATGGCAACAATTGAGACAATCAAAAGAAGATGAAAACTGATATACAAAGGAAAATAGTGGAACAGACTAACAGCTTCAAATATCTGCAAGAGGGGAGTGAAGAGAATGAAAGTGTGAATACGGAGGTCAAAGCTAGTTCAGAGGTCTTATGGCCAACTGGCATGGAATGTCAGGTGTAGTGTGTTGCAGAAAAAACTCAAAAGAAACTGAAAGGTAAGGTGTACAAAACAATGGCGTTACCAGTACTACTGTATGGTACAGAAACCTGGTCAGTAAAGGCAGTGCACTTGAGGAAGCTAGAGGTGATGGAGATGAAGTGCCTGAGACAGGTGGTAGAATGCACACTGTGGGGACAGACAAAGAAATGAGGACATCAGAGCAGAAGCCAAATGAACTCTAATTACAGAGAAGGTCAAAGACAACAGATTATGGTGGTTCAGGTATGAGAAAGCAGAAGACAGTCTTGTGAAGAAAATCTGGAAGAGACAGGAAGAAGGTAAGAGAAAAAGAAGGCAGCCAGCAAAGAGATGGAAGGATGACATGTTAGAAGACCTGAGATAATCAGGTGTAACCATTAAAGAAGGTTGGAGAGTGGCACTGAATCAAGAAAGATAGCAACAATTTAAACAACACCCCAACTCTGTGTAGGAAATGGGGAAAAAGGATGTTGATGATATTTTTACTATTTGTTTAGATGTTCCTCTATTTTATGGTTTACTCCATCTCTCAATCCCATCTCCTGCCTTCTGATCATTGCGCCTTATGTTCTCCACTATTTAACTCAGTGGATCACATGCTAATATAATGCTGTATGACTGCACTTAAATCTGTTCTGTCTTATTTTGCTACCTCTGACTTTGCCTGGTGCCATTTCTCTTTTTTGTGTTATCTCACACTTGACTTACCCAATAGCTGTCTTACTTTTCAAACCTCTTCCCTCTACAGTGCATGCATGTATGTATGTATCTATCTTACAATTATATGACACATTAAGGATTGTTTTTATTTTCATAATCTGATGTATTCGCTTTGTGTTTTGACCATGCATGCTCATTACTACTATTTCAAGTTTACAAAGGCTCTGACATTTCATTTGCATTGACAATATACTTTATAATGTGACCAAGTATTTCAATTCCTGAACTTGTTTATGAGTATTCATTATGTTTATTCCCTTTATAGCTGTACTATTGCCTACACATTAATGCAAAGTGTGAGCATTATGTACCACTTGCACAGGTCATGGCTGAAAAGTGTCCTAAAAGCCGTTCATGTATATGATTATTAAGTTAAACAAAGCAACAATGATTTGACACAGTAGAAAATCGTATAACTAGTTTCATTAGTTTGCATGATTCCACAGAGGACTGGCTGAGATTCAATAGCGTTGTAAAAGGATGTGAATCTGCTTCAGACTGGGGCACAGCAGTGTATTAAGTTCTTTTTGTTATTAAAGTTATTAAACAAGCATTTTTGATGAGTAAATGAGCATTTTCTTAATTCCAGGGATCACAGTGGACACTATGGAAGATACTTAAACACAGCATCATACATAGTTGTAGTCCAGGACAGATTTAGTTCTGCTTTGTGTCCAGCCATTGTTGAATTGAAGCCCAGTTATGTCATTTGGTACAAATTACACAGAGCAGGAAGACTCTCCACAGCCAAAGATCAGTTAAACACAAATCATAAGTGGATCCTTATTAATGGATAACATTTATTGATATTGTACTGTACTGAATGCTACAGCAGTGATAATGAGACTCATGTGAGAACCGTGTTTCTAATTTCCTCTGTCAGAAAAAATATTAGTCATGTTTGCCCTGAAACTGCTTTCTAATACTTATCATCCAATAGGCATTCAAACAACTACATGTTCTTTAAACCAGCTATCACAGGAGAAGATAAAAATTAACATGCAGGAGAGAAAATACAGATCTAGTGTAGGGTGCGCATTATCACTGCTAGGTGCCATTCTGCCAATCACTGTGTGTGTGTGTGTGTGTGTGTGTGTGTGTGTGTGTGTGTGTGTGTGTGTGTGTGTGTGTGTGTGTGTCTGTGCGTTAATCAAGAAAAGTATGTGCTTGAGATTGCAACACAAGTTGTTATGAGTATGGATGTGTCATCAGTTTATTTTCAAGCAGAAGTTGCAGCCATTATGCAATTCATTCCTCCAATCTGAGTTCAGGTTTACATTGCCGTAATGCAGCCATTTAGTGCACACAACGACACAAGAAGAGCAAATGTGGTATAATCAACTACTGGTTGCAAAGTCAGCAAACGCAACTACAAAGGAATGCTGCATTTAGCAACCCCAAGCACAGCATCTGACGCCACAGCATACACAAATAATCCTTTCATTTTTCTTGATTTCAATATGTCCCAGTGAAGTTCCTTCAAGAAACACACCAGGATCCATAGAATAAAAGTTTCCAAGAAAACAGAGTACATATATAGTTAATGATATCATACTAAATTAGAACTCCCTTTGGTAAATATAAAATAAGTTACTCTTGGGGTGTCATATATATTTATGTTACTGAATGTACATGTTTTAATTACTGCATTATTGTTCCATCTCCTGCACAAATGTTGATTTGATTCACTCTAATTAATAAATAAAAGTTATACAGATCAGACGGACTGAAAAGCAGACAATAGTTGCAAAGAAATACCTTTCAAGGCATTGCACAAAGACATTCCTTAACTATATTACTGTATGTTATCCATTTGCTTTGAATGCCTTGTTCTAGAATTCCATGCTGTTGCATCAAAAGAAAACTGATTGTCATTAGGCTGGTAGGCCGTGCTGCTCTGTAGCAACACATCACGGTCTGTTCAGCTTGTTCATAAAGAGAAAAAAATCTAGTCTTTCAAACTGTAAGTTCTGACTGTGAGAAACTGAAGGAGAAATCCCAAAAGAATAAATGAAATGTCTTTATTTAATAGTATAAGCAGCAGCAAGTGCCTGCGGCTGAGTGTTCCATCAAGTAACAAGATGCAATGGAATTGTTCAGCTTGGCTTTGCTCCATTCACAGCAAGACTGTAATTAGCAATTTTGTTAGGATCCCCTGAGGACAAGTGTGCACTTCACAAAACTCCTTAGTCCCCCTCAACATACCATAGAGAGCACCATGTCGCCACTCCAGGAACCCTGCAGCTTTTGTCTTTTAAGTCAATGGCAATTAGTACTGACAATTTGGGGATATGCTATTATATTTCCAAGCTGTTACCAAAGAATATTTGTTATATCCTGGTAAAATGCATTGTCCTTTCTTCCCAGGCTTTATACAAACTCAGTGATTCATTCTATGACATCATTTCATTTGGGAGGTACATGTGCTCTTATCTGAGTGAGGTAAAATTATCAAAAAAAAAGTGAAAAAATTATCTAACTTATGGCAAAACTCTGTCCTTCAAAGAGAACTCTTTGAACTGAGTGCATACCATAAAGGATAGAGTGATATGACATGCTATTGTGCTTTCTCCCTGAAAAGAATGAAACAAAACATTTTTTCTTATTTTACAATACACTTTGTCACATGAATTCTTTTTTCAGCTATAGAAAAGAAAAAAAAAACATCTTTGAAGCTCCCCTAAATACTAAAAATGATACTTCCAAATAAGCCTATATTACCTATAAATCTCATACATCTGTAATAAGTCATCCCTTCAGTTTACAGCAGCAGACCTCCAGTTACACAAACATTTGTATAGCTACACCCCCAGATGTATATTTGCACACACATACACATACAAAAACAAATGGCACATTAGGCTTACTAATGGATTTCAGTGAAGTGAATACAATCTTTCCCCCTATTATTATTATATCCTATAGCCTGCATACTACTGTGATCTTTAGAGCTATGTTGTTTGGAGCATTGTGCTCCTGGTAGCCAATCCTTGTGAAACTCCTGTTAGAGGAGAAACCACACAAGCTACCCAAATTGTAGTGCCCCTGTAACAGTTCTTTTAATAGATCTATCATCATTATTTGAAACGCACATACTGACACCAACATATGCAGACAAGGCTGGCACAAAGTTCATTGGTGGACATATGATGCTTAATCATTCTCTGGAACATAGTCAGGTTCAAATTGAAAAAGCTGCATGGAGATGCCACATGGACTAATCAGCAAGAAGATAAAGGGTGGGGGTCAGGAGTGATGTCATTTGAGTCTTATGCAGGATTTGCACAAATTAGGATGGACTAGCCACTGGTAATTGAAACTGACTCTTAGTGTGTCCTCTTTTTGCTAGGGAGTGAGCCAGACATTATACATAAGGTTAAAACGTATCAACTAGATATAGTTAGTCTTAGGTTCAATCACACAGTGGATTCTGGAAACAGACTTCACATTCAGGATGCTCTTCTCCTCTCTCTCTCTTTCTCTGAAGTTGCTCCCAGCAAGAGGCCTTGGGTGCATATAGGTTCATAGGTTCATATGTAGGTATTAGGATGGCCCTAGGGCCTATATAAGCCTAGCCAAATGGTACCCTGGCTTTTGCCACCCAAGAAAATTATTTTCCTGTGCCTCTGTCAAGCAAAGCCACAGAAGTGATCCCTGGGGATAATCACAAACTTGGAGAGTTGCTTTCCATAGAACTTGGAGTATTTTCCACTGGGCAAGACTGTTTCCTCAATGTGTATGCAATCTGCAGAAAGAAAAGCACAATCTGTAGCTTGTGCATATTCATCCAACAATTATTTAGAGTATTTGTCCATCTTCCAGACTATGGGTGCAGAGTGCTGAGAGGGTACCACCTACTGTATCCTTGCTGGTAGACTTAAAGACTAATGAATGTTTTATATATATATATATATATATATATATATATATATATATATATATATATATATATATATATGCGCAAGCTATAGGTCCCCCTCCATGACCCAGGAAGTCCATGACATGTACTTGAAGGAGCTGGTGACACTCCCCATTCAAACCAACACAATATTCTGGGCAACTTTATGTACCCTGCGTTTAACTGGATTTCATGCACAACATCAACATGCAGTACCAGAGATTAATGGTCTTGTGCAGGCCCACAAATTCTTGGACCATAACAAAAGCACAATGGCACAGCTAGTCTGCATACTCACCAGGGGCACAAGTATCCATGATGTGGCCCTCACAAACCTGGGGGAAGGAAGCACTCACCCTAATGTAAAGTCCTCATTGGTTAGGTAAGTTCATAAAGCTGTATCCTTTGAAATAAATATTCCAAAGTTAACTAACTCATGCCAAGCAACAATCTAGCAAACTTCCAAGCCCCCCAAACCATAAGAATACAACTGCCTATATGAAACTGTTCACAGAAACCATACACATGCATGTAAATAGTTGCCTACCTGAAATAGATATAGGCCAACCTCCAAAAACAAACCCTGGAGGAATCCTGGAATAAATTGGTGAATAACAAAAGAAAGAAAATGATATCTAAAAACAGGAAGAACATTGTCCAGCAGGGTAAAAACTCCCTCATCAATCTGAACTAGCAAATGAAGGACAACTCAAGTCCACCAAAGCCAAATTTGAGATAAAGATAACCTCCCAAGCCAAGGACAACCATAAGGTTTTCTTCAGTTATGTCCACAACCTTAAAGACAACCCCCAACAATGTGCTGAGCTATATGGAGCCAGAAGATATAGCAAAAGAGTTGGCCAATAGATTTATCTCCAGTTTTACCCCCATACCATCTCACCCCCAGGAAATACCCTTCCCCATTTCTCCACTATCACTAGGCAGAAGATCCTCTAACACCTAAAACACTGCTTTGATGGGCCCTGATAACATCCCTGGATGTCTCATGAATAGCAAGAAACATGACCTGTTAGGCCCTCTAGAATCTCTATTCAAACACACCCTGCAGACAGGCTTTGTGCAAAATGAATGGAGGACTGCAATGGTTACCCCTCTATTCAAGAATAAGCATTCAATGAACCCAGGGATCTACAGACCCATAAGTCTGACTAATCTCATATACAAGGCCATGGAAAGAATTATCAAGGATCTGATAAACAATGACATAGGAAACCTACAGTCACTGGAACCTACCTGGTTCAGTTTTGTCAAATGCAGGTCATGCCTACATACCCTGGTGGACTTTTTTGAGAAAATCACTAAAGCTATGGACATGGGTAAAACACTGCACACTGTCTACCTTGAAGGGATCAAGGTCTTCTACACTATACCACACATAGGCATTGTAGATAAACTTACAAAAATTAGGCAAAAACCCATTTGTCATCCAATGGATAGCCAGCCAGCTCACTGGTATTACACAAGACATTACGAAAGGGCAATCCACCTCCACAAAGAGGCCAGTCACCAGTAGAGTACCACAGGGATCAGCACTGGCCTCTCATTTCTATCATTTACTTCTCTGATATCACAGCAAATGTCAAGAGCCTGAGACTGACCAAGTCTGCAGATGAGTGCAAAATAGGTGTGGACACTGAATTTCCTAAGACACATATATCTTTCATGAGTGCCTGATGCAGGCAAACAACTGGTCCCAGAACCCATGAACTAAAACTCAATGTTAAAGAATGCATAATAGTACCCTTAGGAGAGACAGCCACTCCTGGATATCACCACATTGATAATACAGCACTAAATGTTGATCCAGTGGTCAGGAACCTGGGCATGTATATTGACAGTAATCTGACCTTTGTCCACCATGTTTATGGTGATGTGAAAAGCATTCTACATTGCACAACTTAAAAGTAGGAACATGGCATCTAGGTCCAAGGAGGTCATTGTTACACTGCACTCAGCTTTCATCAGACCAATCATCAAGTAAAATGTGGTAAATTTTTCACACAAAGGCATCACCTAAAAGTCCATCAAGAGTCTCACAGGGGGATTAAACCCAGTGATAGGGGTCCTGATGGAGAGATGAAAAGTCAGCAAGCAAAGGAGAGTAGTAGTGCTGAAAGTGAATTTATCCTCAAGTCTTGGTGAGTACCTTCACGAGGTGGACCCTGTTTTCACAAAACCTCACCAAGGCAACACTGATATATAGACTGTATTTTTATAGCATATATCATGGACAGAAGAAAATCAAAAATAAAAAAGATAGCTGGGTGCACAAGACCCAGGATAAAAAAGTGCCCAATCTTGGTAGGTGCACTGGTTCCAGGACAGGAAAAAAAGGACAGTGTAGAATCCTCAAAATACGGAAACATTCCTACAATGGAGCCAGGCCAGGATCAGGAGGTAGATGGCCCCCCTGTTGTAGAAGGAACTAGAAGTCGACAAAAACGACAAAAATCGATTGGCCAAAGAAGAGCCATAAAGATGACTGAGTGGACTATTGAGGATAAGAAAGAAATTATGTATTGTTACCACTATGCAAAAAGCTCAGAATTTCCAGACACAAGATATACAAAACAAACAAGAGAGAAATTAGAGGAAAGAAAAATACTTCCGCAGGAAAAACTGTCAGAAGCTTCAAATAAAAATGTACTTTCATTAATACAACAGATTTTTGAAAAACAGTATATAGATCAAGAAATTTTGATCTGTTTGGAAAACGAAGCATCTGAGGAAGTGAGAAAATATAAACAACAAAACCTAGAGATATTTGAAAAATATTAAAAAGAAATATGGACATGGGAAAGAAAGAGAGATTTGATATGGTGCAATATTTATGGAAAAGAAGAAAGCCACGTTAACTAATATAGAGAAGGTTGTATCAAAGATATTAGAAGAGAAATACAGGCAAAGGCATCCTGAGTTGGAAAATTTTACAATAAAAAGATTAAGAGCACAAAGATATAATGCAGAAAAGACGATTAGTAAAGCAGAAGTTAAAGAAATAGAAGTTGAGGTTATAGAGTGCCTGCAAAGTGAAGGATTTAATGTAGAAGGGCTAAAACAGACTACATTACAGCGTGATTGTGTGAGTCCCCAGAATAAGGAAAAGGAAGAAGATCAGGAGTTTGTGAAGAAAAAATATCGACATGGGAAAGGAAAGGAGATTTAATGTGGTGTAATATTTATGCAAAGGAGAAAACAAAAGTAAACAATACAAAAAGAGCAGCACCAAAGATATTTGAAGAAAAATACAGGCAAAGGAATCTGGACATGGAAAACTTTACAATACAAAAATAAGAAGACTAAGAGGAAAAGAAGAAAAGAAATTAGTAATGGAGAATACAAACAAATAGAAATTGAGGTAATGGAACAGCTGCAAAGAGACGGATTCAGTGTAGTAAATCGAGTACAGAAAGCACCACAACAGGATAGATCAATGGATATCCAAATTAAGTGAAAATCAGTGGAACAGGAAGCAGTTGGTCAGGTGCCACATCAAGATATTTTGGAGCCTTCCACAGGAAACCAGTATAAATATTCATTTGAAGTTAGACAGCAAGGAAAGGAACAGGAAACGGTGGAAACTCTGATGCAGTCAATGTTGAGGAGTGATAGGCCAGTGAGTTCCCATATGACAGAACAAGAGATGACACAGGATGAAATTGAAGAGAATGTGTCACAAGAAGATGCTATAGAACTTTCTATAGAAAACCCACAGGAAATGGAAAACAAGGGGTGTGCCCTCAGTATGGAAGAAAATGAGCTAAGAGAAGAGTTGCTTGATTTAACAGACAAAGACAGATATATCAAGATCAATGAGAGAAATAGACTGCAGAAGGTTAATAAAACCCCAAAAGTCAGAAGCTTGATAAAACAAATGAACACAGTAATTAGGACTGTCCATAGAGATCCATGCGATATAACAGAAGTAAACAGAATATATTACTGTGCTGCTAAATTAATAACTGATCAAATTCTACCACAGGAACATAGGGCAGCAAGAGAAAAGAGGGGGTGAAAGCAAATACCATCATGGAAATATTGAATAGAGAAAATTATAAAGCAGCTAAGACAAGAAGTGTCATTGTTAGAAGATTATAGAACAGGGAATAGATCAACAAAAATGCTAAGAAAGATAGATGTGATAAAAGCAATGTGCAGTATTAGAACAGATCAGGATCTATTATGTACTATTGGAGATAAACTAAAAATGTCAAAACAGGTGGAAAGACTTAGAAGATATGATGATAAATATAAGGGAAAAGCACAAAATAAGCAATTTATTGATGACCCAAAAAAGTTTTATAGAGAATTGGGAAATAAGATAAAAGGAATTGAAAGACCGCCAAAAAAAGAGGAAGTAGATACATTTTGGAGAAGTATCTATGAAGATCCTGTGGACAATAACAAAGATGCTAAATGGATAGAAGAAGTAAAAGAAAGAATAAGAAGTTTAAAGGTACAGGATATGAAATGGGATGAAATAACAGCTAGAGAGATTGAAAAGTTGAGAAAAGCCTCTAACTGGAACCCCAGGCTCAGATGCAGTACCTAACTTTTGGCTTAAAGTATTAACTTCTTTGCACGAGGACTTAGCCATGAGTAAGAACTATTTATATGTGCACCCCAAACACACACCGCACAGGTTAACAACAAGAAAAACATTGCTCTTCCTTAAGAGTGAACCTGCAAGCTACCCTAAAAATTATAGACCAATAACTTGTCTTCCAACAATGTACAAACTATACACATGAATTGACACTGACAGAGTTTATAGTCATTTAGAAGAAAACTCAATTATGGCAGTAGAACAAAAGGGCAATAAAAGAAAGTCATATGGAACAAAGGATCATTTGTTGTTAAACAAAGTTATATTGGAGAACTGTAAGAAGGGGAAGAATCTAAGTATGGCATGGATTGACTACAAAAAAGCATGTTATAGTATTCCACATTCATGGATAAAAGAATGCTTAAAAATATATATACTGATTGACTTCATTACAGTAACCATGAAACAGTGGCAAACCACTTTGCAATTAAGTCATGATAAAGGACATATTATTATCCCAGGGATAACAATTAAAAGGGGGGATATTCCAGGGTGAGACTCTGTCACTGTTCCTATTCTGCCTTGCTATTAATCTATTAAGCTGTCTACTTAACAGCTTAGGCCATGGCTACAATTTGGCTTCTAGAAAACAACAAAGTCTAATGACTTCTCATCTTCTCTTTGTCGATTTAAAACTGTATAGCTCATCAGATGAGGAACTGAGAGCACAGCTGCAGGTTGTCAAAACTTTTTCAGATGATATTGGAATGTCATTTAGTCTTGATAAATGTGCAAAAGCAACATTTGAAAAAGGAAAACTGCAGCACCAGGAAAACATAAGCTTGGGACAAGAATGTGATATAAAAGAACCTGAGCAAGAGGGAGTGTATAAATACTTGGGAATTGATGAAGGATCGGCAATAAAACATGAACAAATGCAAATAAAACTCAGTAAGGAATACTTTAGAAGATTTAAATTAATCCTGAAAACAGCATTGACATCTAGGAACAAGATCCAAGCCATAAATGAGTTTGCTCTTCCTGTCCTAACTTATAGTTTTGGAGTGATTGACTGGCCCCAAAAAGTGTTGGATAGATTGAATATTAAAACAAGAAGAATGCTTCATGCTTATAAAATGATTTATAAAAATCAGTGTATACCAAGATTATATATTCCCCACTCTGAAGGAGGGATGGGCCTCCTTGAAATTGATTACATGTATAGATCTACAATCATGGGATGTAGCACATATCTGCTGACCTCACAGGATCCAAATATAGTGAAAGTTTTGAAACATGAGGAGAATAAATCTAAGATGATGTCTCTGCTTAATTTAGCATAAGCATATCTACATCAAGCAGGAATGGAAAGTATACCAGAAGTAGATAAAAACCAGGCAGCAACTGAATGTGCTAAAAAACAAAAGAAAGAATATAAGGTGAAGGACCAGATGAGAAGGCAAGAAATGTGGAAAAAACATAGATATAGTTGCAAGTATAGAAAACCTCTGGAAGAGCCTCATGTTGATCAAGAATGAACACAGGAATGGTTAAGAAGAGGTGAATTCACATCAAGAAATGAAAGGTTAATATTGGCAGACCAAGATAGTGGGCTACGTAAATGCTGGATTACAAAGTTCATTGAATATGTGGGAGAAACAGACATATGTAGGTTTTGTAAAACTGAATTGGAAACAGTCACACACCTTGTTGCTGGTTGCGACGCACTAATGGCAGAGGGACTGTATACTGAAAGGCATAATGATGGGCGAGACTGTTACACTGGAGATTGTGCAAGCATTATGGTATCGAAGTGGCTGAAAAACACTGGAAACATGACCCACAAAGAATCATAGAACATGATGAAGTTTATATCACATGGGATTACCCAGTACCAACAGTTCAAAAGATAGATGCTAGAAAACCAGATATAGTGGTCCAAGAAAAGAAAACAAAAGTAGCATTGATCATTGAAATCACCACACCCAGAGACTACAGTGTCTTGCATACAGACAGACACAAAGTCATAAAATACCTGGATCTGCATGCAGAAACGAGAGCCATGTGAAAGAAAGATACCCAGACAGTTCCAGTAGTAGTAGGAGCAACTGGTCTTATAAAAATGAATTTACAATCATATTTAGATATGTTACCAATTCATGTAACACCGTAAGAACTGCAGAAGGAGTCATTACTGGGCATATTGCGGGTGCTCCAAAGAGCACTTTTGGCTAACGTCAAAGAAACAATACTAATTTCATGAACTTTAATCGTATTTTGATTTAGGAATGGGGTCCATTCCCGTCATGGTATTAGAAACCCAAAAGACTTGGAGAAAAAAAAAGGATAAAACCATATAAATGTGCTAAATGTGATAAGTGTTTCATCCAGAAAGCAAGTCTAAAATTTCACCAGCATACTCACACAGGGAAAGTGTGCTGAATACAGTAAGCCCTTCGCAAGTTCCAGCATGCTTGAAAGTCATATTGCTTCTCACACAAAGGGCAAACCATATAAGTGTGGTGAGTGCAGCAACTATTTCAGACATTCCAGCCATCTTTGATAGCATAATGCTGTTCATAAAGCAGTGAAAGCAAATAATGTGCTGAATGTGATCAGTGCTTTAGATCAAAGTACCATCTAGCACACCATCAAAGTTCTTATGCAGGAATTAAACCATATAATTGTGATGAATGTGATAGGTATTTCACATGAAAGGAACACCTAATATAGCATCAGTGCTCTCGCAGAGGGACTAAAGGGCAGCCCAAGATAATGGACTACGTACACGCTGGTTTACAAAGTCCATTGAACATGTGGGAGAACCAGACAAATGTAGGTTTTGTAAAACTGAATTGGAAACAGTTGCACACCTCATTGCTGGTTGTGACATATTAATAGCAGAAGGACTGTATACTGAAAGGCATAATAATGTGGCAAGACTATTGCACTTGGGATTGTGCAAACATTATGGCACTGAAGTGGCTGAAAAACACTGGAAATATGAGCCACAAAGCATCATAGAAAATGATGAAGTTTAGATCACATGGGATCACCCATTGCCAACAGTTCAAAGGATAGATGCTAGAAAACAAGATATAGTGGTTCAAGAAAAGAAGACAAAAATAGCATTGATCACTGAAATCACAAATTCACAACACCCAGTGACTATAGTGTGTTGCGTACAGAGAGACACAAAGTCATAAAATATCAAGATCTGCAGGTAGAAACAACAACAATGTGGAAGAAAGATACCCAGACAGTTCCAATAGTAGAAGGAGCAAAGGGTCTTATAAAAAATAATCTACAATTGTATTTAAATATGTAACCAATCCATGTAACCCCATACGAATTGCAGGAGGAGTCATTACTGGGCACATAGCAGATGCTGTGAAGAGCACTTTTGGCTGACATCAAAGATTGAAACAATACTAATTTCATAAACTTTAATCGTACTTTGACTTAGGAATGATGTCCATTCCCTTCATGATATTAGAACCCCAAACAATTTGGAGAAATTAGAAAGGACTAAAGGGGTCCGAATTGAGAGATGATATGTCGACAAGCAAAAGAGTATTGCTGAAATTGAATTCATCCTCAAGTCTTGATGAGTACCTTCACGAGGTGGACCCTGATTTTTACAAAATTTCAGCAAGACAACACTGATATATAGACTGCATTTATATATAGCATACATCTTGGACAGAAGTAGGTAAAAAAATAAAAAAAGATAGCTGGGTGCACAAGACCCAGGATAAAAAGGTGTCCAATCCTGGTAGGTGCACTGGTGCCAGGACTAGAAAAAATGACCGTGTGGAATCCTCAAGACACAGAAACATTCATACAATGGGGCTAGGTCAGGCCTAGGGGTAGGATGGCTTCCCTGTTGTAGAAGGAAGTAACAGTCTACAACAATCACAAAAACTGAAAGGCCAAAGAAGGGCCATAAAGACAACAGAGTGGACTACTGAGGATAAGAAAGAAATTATCTACTGTTACTATTATGCAAGAAGCCTAGTATTTCTAGACAGAAGATAAACAAAACGACTGAGAGAAATTAGAGGAAAGAAAAATACTTCCACAAGAAAAACTGTCAGAAGCTTCAATAAAAATGTGTGCTCTTTAATACAACAGATTTATGAAAAACATTATACAGACCAAGAAACCTTGGTCTGTTTGAATAAACAAGCAACTGAGGAAGCGTGAACATATAAAGAACAAAATCTAGAGACTTTTGAAAAGGTATAAAAAAGAAATATGGACATGGGAAAGAAATAGAGCTCAGATTTGATGTAATATTTATGCAAAAGAGAAAGCCAAACTAATCAACACGGGTCTACTGAAAAAGAGCGAAAATCCACTTGTTCGAAAATGAACAGTGGATTCTCGGTTTCGCAAAAGTGCACTTAAGTGAAAGTGCACTTCCACGAAGAACGGTTCAATGAACCATTAAGGAACACAAGTGCCGAAGCACACTACAGTGGGGAAAGGGAATTTAAGTATTTCCCCAGTGTAGTGCGATCTCAGAGTTGGTATATTTTAGTAGGAGGGTGGGGGTGCAGGGGGGCTTGCCCCCCCCCTGCAAAAACAATGTTTTACTGTTTTTTATTGGTTCATTGAACCAATGTTTGCAGAAGTGCAATTTTGCTTAAGTGCACTTTCGCATAACCACGGGTCTACTGAAGGTCCATGCCTTCAATTATTTTAACTTTAGTATTTAGTTTTTCTCTTGTAACTTGCATAATTTAAAATACTGTTTAAATTCAAAAACGTGAGTTTACAAATATATACAGTAGACCCATCAACACATAAAAGGCATCCCTGAAGATATTCAAAGAGAAATACAGGCAAAGGCATCCAGATATGAACAATTTCACAAAAAAATAAGATCACAAAGAGGAACTATAGAGCAGAAGACTAGTAAAGTAGAAGTTAAAAAAATAGAAATTGAAGTTATGGAACACTTGCAAAGTGAATGATTTAGTGTAGAAAGTTTAAAATAGGTGATTTCACAGTATGATGGAACAATGAGTCATAGTTTCATAGTTTCATAGTTTAGTACTAGGCTATCTGTCCTGGGGCATTTATAAGCCTAGCCATAGTGATGTGGCTTTCACCACCCCTTGTAGTGGTACTAAAGTGTACAGAATAGATTTAGAATACTGTGCCTCTGTCTAGTAGTGACAAATTGAAGACCCCCTTACTTAATAGAATTAGTTTACTGTGCCTCTGTCTAGTAGTGACACAGGGATGATCCCTGGGGTAAACCTACGATCTCCCATCCACTCGTCAAGATTTCTCTTGAAGAGAGTCAATGAGGGGCTCTGCCTAACATGAACTGGGATTCTGTTCCAGAGTATGGGAAGCCTCTGAGTTATGAATCTGTCCATCCAGCATGTCCTATTCATATTTGTGCTGAGGTTTAAATATTTAGCTCTCGTGGTGCTGATGGATTTGAATTTTTTGAGGTGGAGCATGTCCATCAATTCCTGATTGGACATGGCCTTGTATGTCAGGCACATATCATCTCTGAGCAGGTGGCATGCTACTGAATAGAGCTGGAGTTTCTTTAGCCTGGCAGCATATGACATATGTTGGAGACCCTTGATCCTCTTGGTGAGGTACTTCTGGGGTCTCTCCAGCTGTTGTAAGTGTCGGGTGAGGTACATACCAAATGGGGCATTGTACTCAATCATGGGCCTGATAAGGGAGGAGTATAGGGGTACAATGACCTCCTTTGATCTGGAGGTGAATCCCTTCATGATAAGGTGGGCAAGGTAGAAAGTCTTTCTAACCACTTTGGCAATGTGGGTGTCAAATGAGAGGTCACTATCGACTTGGGTCCCCAGGTCTCTGATTACTTTTTCCGTACTCAGTGGGTTACTGTCTATGTGATAATTTGTGGGTACTTTGTTGTTCCCAAAGAGGATGACTATACATTTCTTGGCATTCAGTTTAAGGTCATGATTCCGGCACCAGTTGTCCATTTCAGTGAGGCCTTTCTGTAGGATGTATGTGTCAGCTGGTGTATTGACTATGGCGCCTAGTTTGCAGTCATCTGCGAACTTTGTCAGCCACAACCCTCCCATGTTTGCTTTCACATCTGAGAAGTAAATGCCGAACAAGAGGGGTCCCAGGACAGAGCCCTGTGGGACACCACTTGTGACTGGCCTTGAGTCTGACATGGCTCCCGCAATTTTGACTTTATGGGTTTTGTTCTTTAGCCAGTTTGCAACCCATCTTGTGACATATGGATTTACATTTAAGCTGTTGAGCTTGTCTATGATGCCTGAGTGGGGTATTGTGTTGAAGGCTTTAGCCAAGTCCAGGTAGGCTGTATGGACTGCTTTGCCCTCATCAATGGCTCTAGTGACTGTTTCAAAAAAGTCAACCAGGTTCAAAAGGCAGGATCTGCCCTTTACAAAGCCGAATTGGGTGGGATCAAGTGTCTGTAGGTCCCCAATGTCGCTGTTTATGAGTTCCATAATGATTCTTTCCATAGCTTTGCAGACCAGGCTGGTTAAGCTTATGGGGCGGTAGTTCCCAGGGTCTGTAGAGGTGCCTTCTTTGTGGAGTGGGACCACTGTTGCTGTAAGCCAGTGTTCAGGTACATATCCTGTAGTAAGGCTAAGGTTAAATAGAATTTTTATATGCGGGTTTAGCTCCTCTTGGAGTTCACGTAACACACAACTGGGGATACCATCAGGTCCCATTAATGCTGTGTTTTTTGCTTTGCTGAGGGCGGCTCTCACCTGGACATCTGAGATGACAGGGAGGTTACATTCAGCTGGGATAAGTATTTCTTCTTTTGGGGGTGAGGGAGGGGAAAAATTTGCACTGAACCTGTCTGCCAGAATGTTGGCAATATCTGTGGGTTCGGTGAATTTTTTTGTTGTTGTGTACTAACTCTGAGCATATCTGAGGGTTTCCACCCAGGTTTCTAACATAACTGAAGAAGGCCTTGTGGTTATCTTTAGTGTCCTTGGCGATTTTTCTCTCAAAGTTGGCCTTGGATGTTTTTATGAGAGAACGTAGCTTTCTACTAGTGCTGATCAGAGATGCCTTCCCTTTATGGGATTTTGCTGTCTTGCAGTAGCTTCCTTCTTTTGTTATACAATTTGTTTATGGCTGGGGTCCACCAGACAGGACGCTTTCCCTTGGTGGAGAGGGTCTTGGTTTTATTTGGGATTGCATGATCCATGCATTCTTGGAGATGTCCGTAGAAAGCATTTGTGAAGGATTCAGCTTTGTGGGATGTGGTTTCCATTGGCCCAGTGGGCTTAAAGGATACCATCTCAGTCTTAAGAAGTGTAAAGTTGGCTTTTGAGAAGTTTTTCACTGTAGTCTTTTATGCTGGGGGTAGAGGTGGGATATGTATATCCAGGGTGATTAGTTTGTGGTCAGATCTCACTAGTGAGGGGAATACTTCCGGTGTGGAGCATTTTGTCCCCATGTTTGTGATGATCAGGTCTAGTATATTATCTCCCCTTGTGGGAGAGGTGACTAGCTGTTCCATTGCATTTGAGTTTATGAATTCCAGAAACCTTTGGGCTAGGGTGTTAGGGCTAGACTAGTGCACCCAGTCTATGTTAGGGTAGTTGAAGTCTCCCAATATGATGGTATTTGGTGAGACATTCATATCCTCCAATGTCTTCAGGAAGGCTGAATGGGGTTCTTGAGATTGGGATGGTGGTCTGTAACATGCATCCAGTTGTATAGCAGTTTTGCCTATGGTTAGTTGCACCTGGATGGTCTCCGATGCTTCATGAGTTACCACTAACCTGGAAGTGTGGGCATCCTTGATGAATATGGACACTCCCCCTCCCTTTGTGGTTCAGCCTGGGTCCCCAAAGTAAGGAGCGATAGAAGAATCAGGAGACGTCTGAAGAAGAAATATGGACATGGGAAAGAAAAACAGATTGAATATGGTGCAATAGTTATGCAAAGGAGAAAGCAAAAATAATCAAAACAAAAAGAGCAGCACCAAAGATATTTGAAGAGAAATATAGGCAAAGGCATCCAGACATGAAAAAATTTACAATACAAAAAAAAAATAAACAAGAAAACAAAGAGGAAAAGTAGAAAAGAGGATTAGTAATGGAGAAGTTAAAGAAATAGAAACTGAGGTTATGGATTACATGAAAACTTAATTATTAAGTGTAGAAAATTTAACTCAGAAAATGTCACAGCAGGATACAGCAATGGATCCCCAAATTAAAGTGAAAACAATGGAGCGGGAAAAATCTGATCAGTTGCCAGATGAAGATACTTTGGAGTCTTCCATAGGAAACCAGTGCAAACTTTCAATTGGAGTTGCATAGCAAGGGGAGGAACACAAAACTGTGGCAACTCTGACACAGTCGATGCTGTGGGGTGATAGGCCAGTCAGTTCCCATATGAAAGAGTAATGGATGACACAGGTTGAAACCAAAGAGAATGTGGCACAGGAAGATGCAGTGGAACTACCTATAGAATGCCCATAGGAAATGGAGAACAAAGAACATGCCATCAGTTTACAGGAAAATTACCTAAGAGAAGAGTTGCTTGATTTAATAGAGATGGACAGACATATTCAGATCAGTGAAAGAAACAGATTACAGACAGTCAATAAAACTCAAACAGTTTGATGTTTGATAAAACAAATGAACACAGCAATTAAGACTGCCTACAGAAATTCATGTGCTATAGCAGAAGTAAATAGGATATATTACCGTGCAGCTAAATTAATAACAGATAAAGTTTTACCACAAAAATACATGCTTGTAAGAGAAAAGAAGGGGAGAAATCGAATGCCGTCATGGAAGTATCAAATAGAGAAAACTATAAAGCAATTAAGACAAGAAGTGTCACTGTTAGAAGAGTATAGAAGAGGTAACAGATCAACAAAAATACTCAAAAAGATAAACATAATAAAAGCAACGTACATTATCAGAACAGATCAGGATCTATCATGCCCTATCACAAATAATAAACTAAAAATATCACCACAGGCAGAAAAACTTATAAGATATGCAGATAAATATAAAGGGAAAGTGCAAAATAAGAAATTTATTGATGATTCAAAAATGTTTTATAGAGAATTGGGAACCAAGGCAAAAGAAATCGAAACACCACCAAAAAAGAAGAAATAGATGCATTTTGGAAAAATATTTATGAAGACCCTGTGGAATATAACAAAGATGCTCAATGGATAGAAGTAAAAGAAAACATAAGAAGTTCAAATGTACAGGATATGCAATGGGATGAAGTAACGGCCACAGAAATTGAAACAAAGTTAAGAAAAGCTCCTAAGTGGAAAACCCCAGGCCCAGATGTAGTACCTAACTTCTGGTTAAAAGTATTAATATCTTTACATGAAGATTTAGGAATGGGTAAGAACTATTTATATGCACACCCTGAACAGACACCTGCCTGGCTAACAACAGGAAAAACAATATTCCTACTTAAGAGTGAACCTGCAAGCTATCCTAAAAACTATAGCTCAATAACTTGCCTTCTGACAATGTATAAACTATACACTGGAATTGATGCTGACAGAGTTTATAGTCATTTAGAAGAAAACACAACCATGGCAATGCAACAAAAGGTAAATAAAAGAAAGTCGTATGGAACAAAGGATCATTTGATGTTGGGAAGGTGGCCTAATGGTTAAGGTGTTTGCCTTCCAAACACAAGGTGCAGGGTTTGAGTCTCACAAGGGATAACTGACTAGGCTTAAAATGGCTCGCAAGGGCAGTTAGCTTAGTACTAACCTATGAATCTATGAATCTATGTTAAATAAAGTCATAATGGAAAACTGCAAAAAGGGGAAGAATTGAAGTATGTTATGGAAAGATTGTAAAAAAACATTTGACAGTATTTCATACTCATGGATAAAAGAGTACTTAAAAATGTATAAAATACACCCTGCACTGATTGATTACATTACAGTGAACATGAAACAGTGGCAAACCACTCTGCAGGTAAGCCATGATAAAGGACAGATTATTATTCCAGGGATAAAGATTCAAAGGGGGATATTCCGGGGTGACTCTCTTTCACTGCTGCTCTTTTATCTTGCCCTTAACCCATTAAGCTGTCTACTTAACAGATTAGGTCATGGCTATAATGTGGCTCCCAGAAAACAACAAAGAGTAAAGACTTCTCATCTTCTTTTTGTGGATGATTTAAAACTGTATAGTTCATCAGATGAGGAACTGAAAGCACAACTGCAAGTGGTATAAACTTTTTCAGATGATATAAGAATGTCATTTTGTCTTGATAAATGTGCAAAAACAACCTTTAAAGCAGGAAAGCTGCAGCACCTAGAAAACATCAGTTTGAGAGAGGAATGTGAAATAAAAGAATTTGAGCAAGAGGGAGTATATAAATATTTGGGAATTGATGAAGGATCAACAATAAAACATGAACAAATGCAAATAAAACTCAGTAAGGAATATTTTGGAAGGCTTAATTTAATACTAAAAACAGCATTGACATTGAGGAACAAAGTCCAAACTATAAACCAATTTGCTCTTCCAGTCCTAACTTACAGTTCTGGAGTGATTGACTGGCCTTAACAGGTGTTGGAGAGATTAGAGAGGAAAACAAGAACTAAGAAAAAGAATAAGCTTTATGCTCATCAAATGATTTATAGAAATCAGTGCATACCAAGATTATATATTCCCCATTCTGAATGAGGTATAGGCCTCCTCAAAATTGATTACATGTATAAATCTGCAATCGTGGGACTGCATACATATCTGCTGACCTCACAAGACCCAAACATAGTGAAAGTTTTGAAACATGAGGAGAACAAGTCTAAGATGACTTCCCTGCTGAGTTTAGCAAAAGCATATTGGCGTCAAGCGAGAATGGAAATCAAACAAGTAGATAAAAATCAGGTGGCAACTTAAAGTGCCAAAAAACAAAAGAAAGAGTATAAGGTGAAAGCTCGGATGAGAATGCAAGAAAAGTAGAAAATGCATAAATATAATTGCAAATATAGTAAACTCTTGGAACAACTTCATGTTGATCAGGAACGAAAACAGGTATGGCTAAGGAGAGGTGAATTTAAACCGAAAGATGAAAGGTTAATATTGGGTGGCTCAAGATAGTGGAATACATACACAGTGGTTTACAAAATCCATTGAACATGTGGAAGAAACAGACAAATGTAGGTTTTGTAAAACAGAATTGAAACAGTTGCACATCTTGTTGCTGGTTGTGATATACTAATAGCAGATGGACTGTATACTGAAAGGCATAATAATGTGGCAAGACTGTTGCATTGGGGGTTGTGCAAATATTATAATAATGAAATAGCTGAAAAACACTGGAACCCTAAGCCACAAAGCATCATAGAAAATGATGAAGTTTATATCACATGGGATCAGCCATTACCAACAGTTCAAAAAACAGATGCAAGTAAACCATATATAGTAGTACATGAAAAGAAGACAAAAGTAGGACTGATTATTTAAATCATCCCAGTGACTTCAGTGTCTTACTTATAGAGACACAAAGTCATAAAGTACCAGGATTTACAGGCAGAAATGAGGGCAGTGTGGAAGAAAGATACCTAGATAGTTCCAGTAGTAGTAGGAGCAATGGGTCTTATAAAAATAAATTATAATCGTACTTAAATATATTACCGATACATATAATTCCATACAAATTGCAGAAGGAGTTACTACTGGGCACATTCCAGGTGCTGCAAAGAGCACTTTTGGCTAACATCATGATTGAAATAATGCTAATTTCATGAACTTTAATTAAAACTTGAAGTAGGAATGGTGTCCATTCCTGTCACCCATAAGACCTGGGGAAATTAAAAGGGACTAAATGATAAATCCGAATGGAGAGATGATAAATCAGCAAGCAAGCGAGAGTAGTATTGCTGGAATTGAATTCATCCTCAAGTCTTAGTGAGTTCCTGCATGAAGTGGACCCTGTTTTTCACAAAATCGCACCAAGCTAACACTGATATATAGATTGTATTTCATATAATATATATTATGAACAAAAGTAGGTTAAAAAAAAACACACACACACACACATGAACAAAGCCAAGGAAACCAAGAACTAAAATACAACCACAACAAATAAACTTGCAAAGAATTTTGCTCAACTTTGTAGTGCCTCAGCTAAAAAATCCTTCCAGGAGTGAAAACAAAATATTGCCTCAGTATATATATATATATATATATATATATATATATATATATATATATATATATATATATATATATATATATATATATATATACATCAATGAAAATGTTAATTAACAACATAATAAAACAATTAATTAATCACATACTTCTAATTACATTCTCTGTTTATTCCCATAGATACCAGTGTAATATATTTTAATATATATATATATATAAGGTTTCTTTATGTGGTACAGCGGTAGCATTGTCGCCTCACAGCAAGAGGTTCTCCCGTTCGATTCTCGGCTGGAGTACCTTCTGTGTGGAGTCTGCATATCCTCCCCATGGTCGAGTGGCATTCGAAAGGCATGCGTGAATGGGTGTGCATTCGTTGAAGGTCGGGCATTGGGCTGGCACCTCGGCACCATAAAAATCGGCTGCTAATCATTAGCAGACCGGAGTTCCACTGTGGCAACCCCTAACTGGGAAAAGCCGAAAGAAAACAACAATAACAACAAAGTTTCTTTACGTAGTCATTTATCCTTAAGACCGATATTTTCCCCCATTCCTACTACTATTCTTTCCAAAACACAGCCTTTAAGGCCAGTTGGATCACTATTATGAAAATATTTAAAATGCATACCAAGTGGGCTTTCTACTCTGTCATTTAGCACATCTCTTATGTTCCTGAAAATTCATTTTAGACATTCTTACACTATCACCTACTAAAATAATCCACAGGGGCACTCAGGGTCATAAACTATACCCTCTGTCTTGCAATTAAATTCTTTCATTGGATAGAATTTAATTCCATTAATAACAGAACACTTATTAACTACAAATTTACATATAGAACATCTATTATACCTAGATGCCCCTCTTCTCAAAGAAACACACCTATTAAATTTACTATTGGGGGATGAATTTATTATGTACCACTATATATGCTATGTTTCATCCTCTTTTGTAAAGAAATTTGAGAGTGAACTTTAATTAAATTTGAAAGTTCTTTATCTCTTAATAAAGTAGGCCAGCCAATAATATCTTAAAAGCTATTAAGTTATTCATTTAATATATTATAGATAGTTACAAAATAAATATCCTTACCTGCAGATCTCCTTTTTTCTTTGGGGTAAAAAAAAATACCCTCAGAACCCAATCTATATGCTACATTTTTCTGTCTTTTCTTTCCTTCCAAAAAATTGGGTTTCTATGGATTTCCTCTGCGTATGTCTAAAACTTTTTTAAGGAATTCCTCACCTTTTCTTTTTCATAACCCATACTGAAAAACATTCTTTTTATTTTATGTACTTTATTCAGAAAAATGTAATCTTGGTTTCACAACTTATTTCATCTTAAAACTTCACCATACGGTAATGCTGTAATAAGATGACGGGGTGACAACTATTACCATACAAAAACAAAGTACCTCCATTCAATTCTCTGTGTACTGAAGTCCAAATATGACCACCTTCTGATCCTAATAAATCCAAATCTAAAAATGACACCCATTCACCTTTTTGTATACCATTAAATTTGAAGCCAAATCTATTGGTCTCAAGATCCTGTATAAACTCATGAGTTAAATCACCCCTACCTCTACAAATAAAAATTAAATCATCAATATATTGATAGTATTTAATCACCTGATTAAAAACTAAAAAAGATAGCTGGGTGCACAAGTCCCAGGATAAACAAGTGCCCAATACTGGTAGACGCACTGGTGCAAGAACTGGAAAAAAATGACTGTGTAGAAGCCTCAAAATATGGTAACATTCCTACAATGGGACTAGACCAGGCCCATGGGGAGGATGCCCCCCCCCCCATTGTAGAAGGAAGTAGTAGTTCACAAAAATTACAAAAACTGATAGGCCAAAAAAGAGCCTTAAAGATGATGGAGTGGACTGCTGAGGATAAGAAAGAAATTATGTATCATTACTATTATGTAAGAAACCCAGAATTTCTGGACAGAAGATAACCAGAAAGATTAAGGGAGAAATTAGAAGAAAGAAAAATACTTGCACAAGAAAGGCTGTCAAAAGCTTCAAATACAAATTTGCATTCATTAAAAGATTCATGAAAAACATTATATAAAACAAGAAACCTTGGGCTGTTTGAAAAAAGAAGCGACTGCGGAAGTGTAAAAATATAAGAACAAACTCTAGAGATTTTTGAAATGTATAAAAAAGAAATCTGGAAATGGCAAAGAAAGAGAGATGTGATATGGTGCAACATTTAAGCAAAGGAGATAGCTAAATTTATTAATACAGAAAAGTAGCTCCAAAGATATTCAAAGAGAAACACAGGCAAAGGCACCCAGATATGAAAAATTTCACAATACAAAAAATAAAATCACAAAGGGGGAATGCAAAACAGAAAATTAGTAAAGTAGAAATTAAACAAATAGAAGCTGAACTTATGGAATACTGGCAAAGTGAAGAATTTAGTGTAGAAAGTCTAACACAGGTTATATCACAACATGATGGAACAATGAGTCCCCAAGTAAGAACAAACAGGAGAAACTGGCGACATTTTAAAGAAGTAATATGGACATTGAAAGAAAAAGAAATGTAATATGCTACATTATTTATGTAAAGGAGAAAGCAAAAGTAACCAATACAAAACAGCAACACCAAAGATATTTGAAGAGAAATATAAGCAAAAGCATCTACATATGGAAAATTTTACAATACAAAAAATAAGAAAACAAAGGGGGAACTAGAAAAGAGGATTAGTAATGGAGATAAAGAAATAGAAACTGAAGTTATAGATTACCTCCGAAGTGTAAGATTTAGTGTAGAAAATATAACTCTGATAGCATCACAGCATGAAAGAATAATGAATCCCCAAATTAAGGAGAAACTAGTGGAGCGGGAAACATCTGATTAGTTGGCATATGAAGATACTTTGAATACTTCTGTAGGAAACCAGTACAAAAGTTCATCTGGAGTTTCACAGCAAGGGAAAGAAAAGGAAACTGTGGCAACTCTAATGCAGTCTGTGTTGTGGAGTGATAGGCCAGTGAGTTCCCATATAAAAGAGCAATGGATGACACAAGGGGAGGCTGAAGAGAATACGGCACAGGAATATTTTCTGGAACTTTCTGTAGAATGTCTGCAGGAAATGGAGGACAAAGAATGTGCCCTTAATTTAAAAGAAAATGATGTAAGGGAAGAATTGCTGGATGTAATAGAAATGAACGATCGTATTAAGATCAATGAAAGAAATAGACTACAGAAAGTCAATAGGAACAAAAATTTTAGAAGCTTGATAAAACAAATGAACACAGTAATCAAGAGTGTTCATGTGATATAGCAGAAATAAATAGTATATATTACTGTGCAGCTAAATGAATAACAATTGAAGTCTTTCGCAAAAACACAGGGCAGTAGGGGAAAGGAAGGGGAGAAATCAAATGCCATCATGGAACTATTGAACAGAGAAAAATATAAAGCAATTAAAACAAGAAGTGTTACTATAAGAAGAGTATACCCACACGACCACAGGGAGGACATGCAGACTCCACACAGAAGACACCCCAGCCGAAGATTGAACCGGAGAGCCTCTTGCTGTGAGGCAACTATGCTAACCGCTGCACCACCTATCGTAAAAACTGCAGACCAATAATTTGGCTTCCCACAACATATAAACTTTACACTGCAATTGATGCAGACAGATTTTATAGTTATGTAGAAAAAACTCAATCATGGCAATAGAACAAAAGGGTAACAAAGGAAAGTAATATGGAACAAAGGATCATTTGTTGTTAAATAAAATCATAGTGGAGAATTGTAAAAAGGGGAAGAATATAAGTATGGCATGGATAGACTACAAAAGAGCATCTGACAGTACCCTACATTCATGGATAAAAGAGTGCTTAAAATGTATAAGATGCACCGTACACTGATTGATTACATTACAGTGACCATGAAACAGTGGCAAACCACCTTACAGCTAAGCCAAGATAAAGGACAAATTATTATTCCAGTAATAAAAAGTCAAAGGGGAGATATTCCAGAGTGAACCTTTGTCACTCTTGCCCTTTTATCTTGCCCTTAACCCATTAAGCTGTCTACTTAATACAATTTAGCTCACAGAAAACAACAAAGTGTAAAAACATCTTATCTTTTTGAGGATGATTTTAAACTGTATAATTCTTCAGAACTGAAAGCACAACTGCAAGTGGTCAAAACTTTCTCAGATGATATCAAAATGTCATTTGGTCTTTAAATCAGGAAAATGCAGCACCAAGAAAATATGTCTGGTTAAGGATATTGATAAAAAATAACTTGAGCAAGAGGGAGTGTATAAATATTCGGGAACTGATAATGGATCAACAATAAGACGTGAACAAATGTGAATAAAACTTAGTAAGGAATATTTTAGTAGACTAAAATTAGTACTGAAAACAGCTCTGACATCTACGAACAAAGTCCAGGCTATAAACCAATTTGTTCTTTCTGTTCTAAGTTACAGTCTTGAGATGAATGACTGGCCCCAAAAGGTACTGGATCAGTTGGACAGGCAAACAAGAAAAATGCTTCATGCTTATCAGATGATTTATAAACATCAGTGTATACCAAGATTATATACAACCCTTTCTGAAGGAGGTATGGGCCTCCTCGAAATTGATTACATATATAGATCTACAATCACAGGACTGCATACATATCTGCTGACCTGACAAGATCCAAAGAGAGAAAATTTTAAAACATGAGGAGAACAAGTGTAAGATAACTTTCCTACTTAGTGTAGTAGAAGCACATCATTGTCAAGTGAGAATGGAAATCAAACCAGAAGTAGATAAAAATCAGGCAGCAACTGTATGTGCCAAAAATCAAAATCAAGAATATAAGGTGAAAGATCAGATGAGAAGGCAAGAAATGTATAACGCATAAATATAGCTGCAAATACAGAAAACTCCTCCTGGAACAACCTCATGTCGATCAGGGTCTAACACAGGAATGGCTAACGAGAGATGAATTTGAACCAAAAGACAAAAGGTTAATATCGGTGGCCCAGGACAGTGGACTATGTACTTGTTAGTTTGTAAAGCCATTGCATATGCCTGAGAAACAAAGGAGGAGGAATAAGAGAAGTGTAAAAACAGAAAATAGGCTTTATAAAAGAAGAACCACTAATAAGTTAGTGTATAGCAAAGAAGGAAGTAAAGCAACTAAAATATATTTTACATATGCCTTGTAAAACAGAATTGGAAACAGTCACACATCTTGTTGCTGGGTGTGATACACTAATGGCAGAAGGACTGTATAATGAAAGGCATAATAACGTGGCTAGACTGTTGCATTGGGGATTGTGCAAACATTATAATATTGAAGTAACTGAGAAGAATTTGGAAACATGAGACACAAAGCATTATAGAAAATGATGAAGTTTATATCACACGGGCTCACCTATTACCAACAGTTCAAAAAAAGATGCAGGAATAGTAGCATTGATCATTGAAATTGCTACACCCAGTGATTACAGTGTCTTACTTACAGAAAGACACAAAGTCATAAAATACCAAAATTTGCAGGCAGAAACGAGGGTAATGTGGGAAGTAGAATACACAGACAGTTCCAATAGTAGTAGGAGCAATAGGTGTCATAAAAAATTATACAGTCTTATTTAGATATGTTTCCGATACATGTAACTATATATGAAGTGCAGAAGGAGTCAGTTTTGGGCACATTGTGAGTGCTGCAGAGAGCACCTTTAGCTAACATCAAAGACTGAAACAATACTAATTTCATGACCTTTAATCATACTTTGACTTAAGAATGGGGTCCATTCCTGTCATGTTATTAGAAACCCAAAAGACATGGAGGATTTAAAAGGGCAAAACACATGTCCATACTACCACAACTAACCCATATCACATCTATGACATGCATAGTTAAACTGCCAAGTATATAGATGCTTCCATATATGAATGAGTTCCTGACTCCTGAAGACACTATTTAAGACATGCTCTGTCTGAGTGAAGATATTAACATACATTTGGTAGAGTTAATGGATAAAGAGGCAGAGGAGGAAAGAATGGCTGAAGTGTAAAAAAAACGAATATTGTGTCTATAAAAGGAGAACCACTAATAAGTTAGTTTATAGCAAAGAAGGAAGTAAAGTAACAAATTATGTTTTTACATATGCTTTTGTGGAACCAACCCCCACAGCTTCACCACCTACTTGCACATCTCCCCAAAATGGATTCCTTCATTTTATCTTGCCTATAGAAACAGGCAATGAAAGAAGGAGTTGAGGGGATGTGCAGCCATTACATACAGCTGGTTCAGGAAAATTATATCCTAAGAGTGGTCAGTGACTCCAATTTTCTGTTATTGATCATGCCTCATCTTGGCTACTGCTGGACAGACGTAGGTCTTTTCAGTCTTTCATTCTTGCTACAGCACTTGGCACCTACTACCCTGAGATGGATGAGTTCATACCAGTTAGTCACTTTCATTCCTGCTACAGCACCTAGAATCAGATAGGTTGAAGCCATGCAGCAGGCTCAGCTTCTGCCATCACCCTGAGATGGGTGAGCTGATGGCAGCTACTCTCATTCCTTCCCCTACTGACTTCACTTGCACTTGAGCTCACCAGTGAGCCCCAATCACAAAGGCCGCATTAATGGCTTCAGCCCTCTGTATAACAGAATCAGTAATCAAAAATTAAATTAATGAAAAAAGAAAAAACTATAAGCCCTGAAGTGCTAAAAACTCAAAAATCAGTGAAAGTAAGAAACAGCAACTAAGCTCAAAGAATGTGGGTTGTCCAGCATCTCTAAGACAGACTCGTGGAGATTGTGCTAAAAGATAAGAAATTAACTAGGTAAAAAAAGACAGGAAGTCAGGAAATTGCTGATGTCTGTCAGTAATCAATGAATTTTAACTTTTGTGGGGAATTTAGGCCTAAGCTGGGGGGAAAGCACCACTGTGTTTTAATTACAATACGTAACGTGCTGAATGATGCAGAACTTCCAAGAGACAAGAAGCCTTGAGTTGAGTATGTACATGAAGGTACACAGCAGGGAGATGAAAAAAGGTACACATTTTGATTATGGACAATAGCTAGCATGAGTTAAAATTGGCTTTTTTATGATTAGATAAAAAATGTGCGAGTTCTATATAAGCAGAAATGTGTCCTTCTTCAGTTGTATCCCCAGATAATCAGAGGAAAACTATATTCCACTCTGGAAAATTAGAAGATTATTGCTAATGTGATAATACCAACTTGCAAAAAGAGTAACTAATTAACCAGTCACTTTGGAAACTAAAAGAAAGTGAGGCATTCAGCCATATATCTACATATTTTGCATTTGGAGATACAAGAAACAGAGGTGCCATATGGATGGTATAAGCAAATTGTACAGGAACAGCAACAATTTTTTGGGAATGTCAAACAAGTCTAACTGGAATATGCATGTATCCCTTGGGCCACCATTACAGGAGGTTTAAGATATTACACAGTAGAAATTCATTCTTGTTTTTACTGAATGGTTTGTCTATGTGAGCTTTTTACCCTTTTGTCTGAATGCAGATTGAGATATTTTGCAGGTACAATAATATTTATGGGCATCAGCTGGGTTAAAAGCCCTGTGTTTCTAAAGTATAGTCAAATAATCCACTTATGCTGTGCTGATAAGGTCACTAAAAAGTAGAAAAATGCATGTCTAAAGCTAGTGGGGTTTGCCTTTATTGACCTGGGTGTATCTATAAAAACATAAAATGTCCAAAGTCATGGGCATTCAGAACCATGTAGCTGAAACACTATATGTCTATAAGGGGGATGTTTGCATATATACCATGGGTCTCCATTATAGAATAATTACGGTATTACACATAGAAAACTCTAGCTTGGCTGAGATTTTCTTGAGATTTTTACTAAACGTTTGTCTGTGTGACTTTCTTTTTCCCTTTGGTGTGTGTGTGTGTGTGTGTGTGTGTGTGTGTGTGTGTGTGTGTGTGTGTGTGTGTGTGTGTGTGTGTGTGTATATAGATAGATATGTATTTATGTACACACACACACACACACACACACACACACACACACACTATTCTTTGTCAAAATTTCATTATTTCGAAAAAGAAAAGTAGAGGACCACTTACACAAAACTGCACTTAAACGAAAGTGCACTTTCATGAATATCGGTTCAACGAGAACCAATAAAAAACACAACAGCGTTTTGCAGGGGGCAAGACCACCTGCACCCCCCACACCCCCGATACTTAAATATACTAACTTCGAGATTGCACTACATGGAGAAGCAGGTAAATTCCCTTTTCATTTAAGTGCACTTTCGTGTAACTGGTCCTCTTCTTTTCTTTTTCAAAATAATGAAATTTCGACAAAGAAAAGTAGACCCATATATATATATATATATATATATATATATATATATATATATATATGGTTCCACTTCATATCATCAAATTTCATTTCATCGAATTTGAAAACATCCAGACCAAATCGTTGAAAACCCAAATCATCGAAAACCCATATCATCGAATCTCAAATCATTGAAAACTAGAAAGCAACTAGTAATAACATTCCACAGAGTTAGTACTGCATTTATGCAGGGGGGCCCCCCTGCACCCCCCACACCCCCGTAATTAAATATACCAACTCCAAGGTCGCACTACAGTGGGGTTAGGAAATTACATTTTTCCCCCACTGTAGTGCGACCTTGGAGTTGGTATATTTATTTAAGAGGGGTATGGGGGCAGAGTCCCC
Organism: Protopterus annectens; assembly: GCF_019279795.1. Lineage (NCBI taxonomy): Eukaryota > Metazoa > Chordata > Ceratodontiformes > Protopteridae > Protopterus > Protopterus annectens. Next base: position 790,354,293 of record NC_056725.1, read on the forward strand.
CATATGGGGGGTACAGGGGGGCTTGCCCCCCCTGCATAAATGCAGTACTAACTCTGTGGAATGTTATTTCTAGTTGCTTTCTAGTTTTCAATGATTTGAGATTCGATGATATGGGTTTTTGACGATTTGGGTTTTGGACGATTTGGTCTCGATGTTTTGGGCTTCGATGAAATGAAATTCGATGATATGAAGTGGAACCATATATATATATATATATATATATATATATATATATATATATAAATACACACACACAGATAGATAGATAGATAGATAGATAGATAGATAGATAGATAGATATAATGTAGGTGGGAGAGTAACCAAAATGAAGCAGTGGTAACAAAATTTAGGAAAAGTATTTAGTGATAGAAAGGAAAGGCAAACAACCAGATAAAGAGGTGTGTAGTAAAGTTAAGGAAAAGTATTTAATTGATGGAGGAATAGGGTATGAGTTGAGACAAAATAAAAGCAAGAGTTTTTCAATAGAGAACAGGTACTAACTGGTCATAATCCATATACAATAATGTAAAGTGACAAAGGTACTACTTCAATCTATTTAAAATAGCACTGGCTAATCAAAATCTTTTGTTGTACAGACTGCTTGCACATGCTGACCATGATACATTTTAAAATGTTTTAAAATGGGATAGAAACACATGGAAACAGGCCTTCATAAAAAAGAAGTTATGTAATCACCATAACGTTCCATTTTTGTTGTCCAAAATCTCACCTTCAGTCTTGCTGTTTTGATTCAGAGATGAAACCTCGCCTCCGACTCGGCCTATACTAATGCTGGAGAGCTTCTACTAGCTCAAGGCTGAATACTATCCCATAGTGCTTAGCGGCTATTCCCCAGATCTCATTTGAGAAGGAAGGTTCCCATGATATGTTCATTATCCAAAAGGGTAATATCTGAAAACATATTGTCAAAAAATTAACAAGAAAAGGCAAGAAGGGAATCAGACCTTATCTGCCAATTTCTGAGAAAAATTCCTCTAGATACTCCAACAGGGAGATGACTGGAATGGATGCAAGACTGAAGGCGAGATATCAGACAACAAACATGGAACGTTATGGTGATTACATAACTTCTTTATGTTATGTTTTTTCCATCTTGCCTTCAGTCTTGCTGTTTGGGACAGAGTCCCCAGAAACTTTTTCTTGGGTGGCTCAAGGAAATGAACTCCTCAGGACAGTGGAACCAAAGGATGCCCTGTTCGGGGAGGCCACATCTACTTTGTAATGAGTAATAAAAGTATGAGGGTTAACCCGTGTAGCAGCAGCACAAATTGAATCCAGTGGAAGTCTGGAATGAAAGGCAATGGAGGTAGATACCGCTCTAGCTGAATTTCCTTTGATTTTCCCTGGCGGTTCCTTATTGTGGGAATCATAGACATATGTGATGGTTTCAGTAAGCCATCTGGACAAAGTAACTTTTGAGACTGCCCAACCTTTTTTATTTTCTGAATACGAGACAAACAATTGATCTGACTTCCTAAATTCTTTGCTCCTGTGCAAGTAAAAATGTAACTGTCTGTGCACATCCAGTTGATGGAGATTATACTCTGCCTTGTTGTGATAGTTTGGAAAAAAACACTAATAATTCTATTCTCTGGTTTAAATTGGCTTGAGAACAAACTTTCGGTAAGAAGGAAGAATTTGTTCTCAGGGAAACTCTATCTTTATGGAAGATCAAGTAAGGTAGACAGATAGACAAGGCTTGAAACTCTGATACTCTCCTGGCTGAAGTAATTGCTGTCAGGAAGAGTGTTTTCCAAGATAAAAATTTTAATGAACAAGATGATGCTGGTTCAAAAGGGGACATAATCAAAGATGATAATACTAGACTGAGGTCCCAAAGAGGAGGAGGTTCTCTGATGGGAGTTCTTAACAGAAAGGTACCTTTTAGGAAGGCTATGCATAGTCTATGAGACATTAGACTAGATTCTGATTCTCCCACATGATAATTAGAAATAGCAGTTAATTGAACTCGGATAGTGGCTGCCGTTGACACCTTGATTAAAGGTTTCTGTTAGAAATTCCAGGATTAGAGGTATAGATACTGTAAAAGGATCTATATGTCTTTTGTCAGCCCAACAAGAGACCCACGTCCATTTGCTTGCATAGAGATTCCTAGCCGTCTGCTTGTGCGAAGAGACTAGAATGTGATGAACTGCAGGGGACAATTCCAGAAGCCTGGCTAAGAGTGGAAGTGGAGCAGCCAAGCTGTCAGTTTGAGGGTGTGAAGTGCAGGATGGAGCATTCCTGACTGATGCGTCAGAAGATCCAGCACTGGGTCCAGGATCCATGGGTCCTCCTGAAGGTAGGGCCAAAGGAAGGGGAACCAAATCTGACGAGGCCAGTATGGTGCAATGAGAATTAACCTGTTACTCAACAACTTTGCTTTCTATATGACCTTTGGAATTAAGGGAAACAGGGGAAAGGCATAAAGAAGACCCAGGGGTCAGTCGTGAACCAGTGCATCCCTCGGTGACTCTCCCAGAGGGGAAATTATGGCAAAGTAGTTGCTGCATTTGGGATTGAAGGGAGTGGCAAAAAGGTCGCAGCAAGGCTGGCCCTATTTGCAAAAAAATTGATTCGCAACTTCCTGATTGAGGGACCACTCGTGAGGCATGAGAATCGCTCTACTTAGCCTGTCTGCTATAACATTGGATTTCCCTGGAATATGCATTGCTGTCAGAAAGCATTGAGAAGATATTGCCCATTGGCATACTCTCTGGGCTTCTCAACAGAGAGGGTAGGATCTGGTTCCCCCCTGCTTGTTGATGTACCAAACCACCGACATATTGTCTGTCTGAATTGCAATAGTCCCCGTGGGAAGAGTCCTGGAGTTGCTTGCAAAACTAGAAGCATGGCCCTCATATCTAGGACATTGATATGCAAATGGTACTCATGATCTTTCCAAAGTCCTTGCACCGTCTGTCCCAGATAATGCCACTCCACTCTATCTGGGATGCGTCCGTGGTTACTGTAGCGATAGGTTGAGGAAGTACAAACGATCTGCCCATCGTTACCTGAGTGGACTGAACCCACCAAAGTAAGTTCTTCTTGCAGGAATAAGTTATGAAAATTTTATGAGACTTGGGTAACTTCTGCATGGACCACTAGGTGAAGACTAGCCACTGCAGTATTCTCATGTGAAGTTGTGCCATGGGAAGAGGTGTTATCATCACTGCCATAGAGCCTAGGACTTTTAGCACAAATCTTGCCTGTACTTTGTTCTTTTTGAATAAAATAATCATTTGACTGCATAGCATCTGTATCCTTTCTTGAGATAGTTTTGGCAACATGTCATTTGTATTTAAATCTGCATCAATGAATGTAATATGCTGTGATGGCAACAATTTATAGTAATGCCTAGTTTTGAGAAAAGATAGCTGGTGTAGTCTCTTGCTTTGATCAGTAGTTGCTTGGTGGTGGTAGTTAGGAGCCAGTCATCTAAGTATGGAAACACCTGGAATCCTTGGCATCTCAGATGAGCCATTACTACTGCCATGCATTTGGTAAACACCCTGGGGGCTGTGATGAGTCCAAAGGGCAGAGCTCTGAACTGGTAATGACTGGCCCCCAGCCAGAAGCGTAGAAATCTTCTTGAGTGCCTGTCCATCTTTATGTGGTAGTACACATCCTGAAGATCTAATGAGCACATCCAATTGTCTTTTCCTAGGAATGGGAGTATAGACTGCAGTGTTACCATCCAGAACTTTGACTTTTTCACTGATTTGTTTAGTCTGCTAAGATCCATTATGGGTCTCCAGTCCCCTGTCATTTTTGGAAGTAAAAATAACCTTGAGTAAATTCCAGATCCTAGCTGGTCTGCAGGGACTTTTTGGATGACTCTTTTTTCTAGCAACTTTTGTGTTTCTAGTGTTGCTTGATCCATTTGACTGGGTGGAATGTCTGCGATAGACTTTGGTGACTAAGGTGTACATTGGAAGGGAATGTTGTTGTTAGAAAAATATGTATTAATGTATATGTTTAGTGCTTATTAAGAAATAAGAAAGATATAATGCATTTTATTCTATTAATGTTATGACAAGAAAAATGAATTCATATGAAACTGCAAGAAGCTTTTGGAAACTGCAGTGTGCCTTTTTTTGCAAGTTGGCCTCTGACCCCAGCAGCTGCTAGCTCAGCAAGAATTAATGTTTATTCTTCTCACAAGTGATTATCTGCTGGGTCAGGAAATTAAATGTGTGAAATAATGAGAATCTTCTGCTCTTTTCCGCTTGAGCAATCGACCTTGTATATCTTACTAGATAACACACCGGCTGCAAGGAGGAAGTGATAACATGTAACATGTAATGTATTGAGAACTGTATCTACTATTATGTTCGAATTAATTTAGAACCTTGAGTGGAAACTTTTGTAAAAGGGTATTGTAACTAACCAGGTGGCTAGCAAGGCCGCTTTGTTTACTAGAAAAGTTTTTAAGCAAAATGTAGTATCAGCATTTTAGATGAATAGAATATTGTAAGCTAAAGTGATGTAAAACCCCTTGTGACTGACTACGTCAGCCTGGTGGGTTAATACTAGTAAGAAATACTATACAAGTTTTGTTCTTCCTGTTTCATTCAGACAAAATTCTGTACTTGTATGTTTTTTGCCTCTTGGTGTACACTAGTAAAGAACCTGAACCTGAACCTCCTGTGTATTGATCTTTTTATTACAGTATTTTTTCATTTAACAGATTGGTCCTTTGTGTACCAGAATCCCTCAGAAGCTGTGGATCAGAGCGTAGCAGTGGTCGAAGTCTGCATGCAGGAGAAGATACCGAAATGGTTCTTCTTGAGTGAAAAGACCTCCGACTGAATTGTCGTTTAAAGAGGCTGGCCATTTTCTGATCTGTGGCTGAAGAGCGGATCTCCACTGCGAACCGTGACTGCTCAATACCAGAGGCTCAGGTAGGGAGACTTTTTGCCTTTTTTTCTGTTTTAGATCAGGGACTAGGTTACAGTAAATATTGTTTTTTTTTTTTGTCAGATTTGTCATACAGATCAGGGACAAGAAAAGTTACTGTTTATTTGGTCATAGATCAGGGTAACAGAATAAGGTAGGCAGTTATTCTAGATAAACTGTGAAAGGAACTGAAGTTGTGGTACCACGTGGTAAAAGGGTTACGTAACATTTATTAACATGGGAAATCAGTGCACTAAAACATCACAAGACCCGCCCCTAACCGAAGACACAAAATATATGCAACTACAATGTGCAGATAATGTTAGATATTATGCAAAATGGGTTAACAAATATGAATTTGATGGGAAATTAGACAAATCTTCACTTGTTAAACTTCTTAAACAGCTTAAAAGTGATACAAAAGGTCAGGCAAAGAAACAACGGCAATTAGGCATTCCTCAGGCACACAGGTGGATTGAGGAAGCAAACCGTAGGGAACAAAAGAGTAATAATTCAAAGGCATTGTTTTTAGACAAAGAAGATAATAATACAGTAGTAGCAACGGCTCCTCCTCCCCCCCACTCCCTTTTTCAGGATATGAAGCGGGTGGACAAGCTGGTCCACCTCCGCGGTATCCTGATGTCTCAGTGAAACCGAAATTGTTTGTTAGAGATCCCATTAAAACTAGGTCCTGAACACGTAAAACAAAGGGGGACATAGAATCATATCAAATGGAGAGAAATTTACAAGCTGAGAGTGAGGAAGAAATATGTCCACTTATAGAGGTACTAAATCCTCAGACAGGACAGGTTGGACAGGACCCAACCCTCTTGGTATATAGGCCATGGACACCGGAGGATATCCGGAAGGCTACTGAGGGAATTCCCCATCCAAAAGTTAATTTTACAAAATTCCTAGAAGATTTACAAGGCATGAGGTTAAGTTACCACTTAAATGGGGAAGAAGTAGAAAAAGTAGTTAGACAAATTGTAGGTCCAGATTGGCACATGATCTCTGGCACTTGGAATCCTCGTAATGCAGAATTTAAGCCACTCCCACATAGTGACGCAGAACTTGACACTAGAGTAAAAGGCCTTACAGACTGAATCTCTGAGAAATGGAAACCTAGAGCAGACTGGACTTGTATTAATCAATGCATACAGCAAGAAAATGAAACAGTAGATGGGTACTATGCCAGATTATTAGAGTGCTTTAACAATCATAGTGGCATGACAGTTCCTGAAAATCAAATGAATGATTCCCCGTATGAACAGCAATTGAAAAATGCATTTTTAGAAGGTTGCATTGCACCTATTAGTAGCTTCATTACGAAGCATATGATAGATCATCGAACAAGTAGGTTACAAGCCTTACTTGAATATGCTAGACATGCTGAAAGACATTTTAATAGCAAAAAGAAAAAGAAAGCGCAAGTCTTCACTGCTGAAGATGGAGCTGAAGTTTATGTATTACAGTCTGGTAAAAAGGGTAAGAAAAATGCACAGGGAAATAAACAGTCTGACAAATGGTCAGAGGACTTTGAAGAAAGGAAAAAGAGAGGTGAATGCTTTAAGTGTGGGAAGAAAGGACATCTAGCTAGGGATTGCAAACAAAATAATAAGGTAACCACAGAGGATAAGGGAGATGAGGACTGACTATATGATGGTGAAGATACACCATACGAGAGTCAGAAATCATCGGGAAAAGACAATAAAAAAAGAACAAATGTTAATGTGATAGAAGGAGTAGAGGAAGTTCAAGTAGACATGGAGGATGAAGAAAATGAGGTTTTAGATTTAGCATTATTGAGCCTAGAGCTCTACCTAGCAGACACAAAACTGGAAGTTACACTTCTGGTGGAGGGGAAGGAAGTTAAATTCCTGTGTGATTCAGGAGCGTCACGGACTCTGATACACCCCTCCAAGTTACCGGAACATTCAGAATCACCTGATTATATATTAGTGAAAGCTGCAAATGGACAGCTATACCGGGAACCACTTTCCCATGATATAGCAATAACTGACCCTGTTTCAGGGATGACTCAAAGGAGTAAAATTGTTGTTTCTGCAAAATGTCCAGTGAACCTATTAGGTAGGGACCTTATGCAGATTTTTTGGCATAGCAGTAGTTCCGACTATGCAGGGTATGGAGGCACAGCGACAAATGGATACTTTTGTGGTGCGACCGGAGGGTGAAACTTTTTACTGGTACAGCCAGGACTTGGTTACGACTGGTCCAGGGGCAGTGACTGAGGAACTGATGAACGTAGCCATCAGTAAATCCCCCTCCCTTGACACTGACAGACAGCATTTGTTGCATTGCACTCTGTATTACTGTAGCACACCAGGACCTGATAAGGAATATGAGCAAGAATTGTTCAGAAATCATGCAAACAGAGTAGTGTTACGTAATCTGTACTGGGATACTGAGGGAAACAGTGTTGTTAGCTGTTCATTACCTCAAGAATTCCTTGCACTATACAAATCTAATCGATTACCACATGTCAGTTTAACTAAGAACAAAAATGTAAAATGGGCAGACCTAGGAGAAAAGGTAACGAGATGGGAGAAACAAACTGATTTAGAATTATCAGAGGAGGGAATACAGAAACAAAAACTGAATTGGTTAACACAGGCACACCCAGCTGTACACTTGCAGTCTAGCGAGGACAGCTGATTAGCATTTTTATTAGAAGAAGAGGAGAAAGCCTTATGTAACATACCAAAGATTCTTTGGTCAACAGGCAAGTCAGATGTAGGACTTATTCGAACAGCAGGACCAGTTACTATTACACCAAAGTCAGCATTCAGACCACTGAAGAGACAATATCCTTTGAGAAAGGATGCAGAAATAGGGATCAAACCTATAATAGCAGCATTACTTAGAGAAGGAGTACTGGTAGAATCTCCTTATTCACCATGTAATACACCCCTATTTCCTGTTAAAAAGGCAAACAGGGAATGGCGTATGGTTCAGGACTTACAAGCTGTAAATAATGCAGTAATACCTAGAGCACCTACGGTGCCACATCCACACATTTTGTTAAATGATTTAAAACCTCACCAGAAATATTTCTCTGTGGTAGATATCAGCAATGCTTTCTTTTCAATACCTATACATCCTGATAGCCAATATTGGTTTGCATTTACATTTCAGGGGAAAAGGTATACCTATACTCGACTACCACAGAGATATTGTGAGAGCCCAACAATATTCGCACAAGAAATGGCTAGTAATTTGGCGGGATTCACCCCACCGGGGGGGTAGTCAAATTCTACTTTATGTAGGCGACATCTTGCTAGCAGCCCCCACCCAGCAGCAAAGCAGGGAGGATACCATAGCACTGTTACAATTCTTAGCAACACAGGGACACAAAGTAAACAAAAGCAAACTACAGCTTTGGAGAAAACAAGTTAGATACCTAGGATATGTAATATCCAAAGAAGGTAGAATACTAGATGAGGATAAAAAAACAGCGATTTTACAAGCACCCAAACCAGCGACTAAGAAGGAAATGATGTCCTTCCTGGGAACAACTAACTTCTGCCAGAGTTGGATACCAAACTATGCTTTGGAATCTGCTCCACTGACCGACCTCATATACAAAAAGCCGATGGCAGCACAGGATTTATTACAATGGACACCTGAAGCAGAAATGGCTTTCTGCAGGTTGAAGCAATTCATAGCTTCTTCATTAGTTCTAGGATTACCAAACTATCATAAACATTTCTTTCAAACTGTAGACTGTAAGCAGGGATATATGACATCAGTGTTGACACAACAACATGGAGATAAGCAACGCCCCATAGCTTACTATTCATCACAGTTAGACCCAGTGGTGCGATCCTTGCCCCACTGTGTGCAAGCAGTAGTCGCAGCTGCAATGGCAGTACAGGCTTCAGCCTCAGTGGTGTTATTCCACCCTCTGACATTGAGAGTGCCTCATGCAGTTGCGATAATTTTACTGCAAGAAAAGGTAGCTTATCTTTCTCCTGCTAGACACCTTTCCTGTATGACTATACTGTTGAGCCAACCTCATATGACAATTTTTATTTATTTATTTTATTTATTTATTTTACATTTGTTGACCGGGCTAGTCCAGCTGGATAATTTCCATTTTCAGTGGAGGGGAGGGAGAAAACACAAAAAAAAAAAAACAAAAAAAAAACATTAAAGCAACAATGCATACATTTAGTGTTATAGAAAAAAAAAAAAAAAAAAAAAAAAAAAAAAAAATAAAGCTATATATTCATATTTTTTTTTTTTTAGAACAGTACAGTAATTTAGTCATTGAACGATGCATGACATTAAATCCATCAGCTTTGCTCCCAACTCCTGTGGATGGCACACCACACAGTTGCCTGCAGGAAATTGAGCAGAAAACCTTACCCAGACAAGATCTCACGGATATTCCCTTGGATAAGGCTGAGGTGACATATTACGTGGACAGCTCATGCAGAAGGGGCCCTACAGGGAAAAATCTAGTGGGGTATGCAATAGTTACAGACACTGAAACCTTAGAAGCCCAATCCTTACCACATAACTTGTCTGCACAAGCAGCAGAAATGATTGCCTTAACACGAGCTTGTACCTTAGCAAAAGACAAATGTGTAAACATATATACTGACAGTCAGTATGCTTTTTCTATTGTACATGTTTTTGCACAGCAGTGGAAAAATAGAGGGATGATAACATCTAGTGGTAAACCAATTACTCATGCGCAATTTATTTTAGAATTGTTAGAATCTATTCAGTTACCTACTAAAGTAACTATTTGCAAATACGTAGCTCATATGAAACAGCAGGACAGAATTTCAAAAGGTAATGCGAGAGCTGATGCAGCTGTGAAGCAAGCAGCTTCAGACTCAGAAACTTTACTTTTAGATGAGGAATTACAACCCTCTGAAATTTTAGACCTAGAAATGTTAAAAACAATGCAGACACTACAAAAGCAGAGAAACAAAAATGGGAAAAACGAGGAGCAATCCTTGAAAATGGGCTGTACATCTCCAAAGAGAAAAAAACTATTTTGCCGTCTAATTTGTTTAGATATGCAGCTTTGTTGAGCCATGGGCAGTGCCATGTCTCAACAAGGGGAATGGTACAGTTAGTAAACCGAATATTCCAAACATATGGATTCACAAATTACACAAAAAAATTGTGCAGCATGTCATATTTGTAACAAACATCATGCACAAGGGGCATTTAAACCTAAACGAGGAAGTTTTCCTACACCACCATATCCGTTCCATACTATTTGTATGGATTTTATAGAATTGAACAAATGTGATAACAAAAGGTATTGCCTTGTCATTATAGATATGTTTTCCAAATGGGTGGGAGCCTTTCTGACTAAAAACCCAGATGCAACAACAGTGGCAAAAGCTCTCATAAAGGAGATTATTCCTAGATTTGGCATACCGGAAAGGATCTATAGTGACAATGGTACACATTTTGTGAATCAGACCATACAGCAATTGGGATGCTTCTTTGGGATTTCCCTTAAGAACCATTGTGCTTATCACCCTCAGTCTGCAGGACTGGTGGAGAGGCACAGTGGAGTCCTTAAGAACAAACTTAGAAAGTTAGTCAGCGAAACACAGAAGAACTGGGTGCACTGTCTGCCTCTGGCGCTGCTGAGTATGTGAACAGTTCCAAATGCAAAGGGTTTAACTCCTTTTGAAATGGTGTTTGGGAGGGCATATTATGTACCTCAATGGAAAGCTCTCATGCCTGCAGACCAGGAGGCTGATAGTTCACTAGCTAGTTATATGAGGAAACTGTTAACAAATAAATCTCTCTTGCAGTTTAACTCTTTTTCAGATAAAGAACAGACCAGACCATTGGAAGCGATTCTAGCCCTGGGGTCCTGGATCTGGGTGAAGGTCACAAAGAGGAAGAATTGGGCAAGCCCGAAGTGAGAAGGACCATACCAGGCACTGCTGGCCACACCTACTGCAGTCAAAATAGCCAAAAGGTCATTTTGGATCCATTTGACGCACTGTAAACCAGTAAAGAACTTTCAACTTGATAAAAACATTGTAACTGTTATGCAACAAGAACAAAATGGCCAAAGATAAGAATGCAGACCAACCTCAAAAATGTTGCATAATCATATCATTGAGCGTACACTTGTTGACTGTACTTTTGACAATTTTCTTTTTGTTGTGGTTTTTTCATTTCTCAACCACACAAGTAAAACTGGATAAACGTGATGAGACATCCATAGACTGGCATCCAAACTTTAACACATACCTAGCAATTAAACGTGTATATGCTGAGACTATGAACATTTCAAACTGCTGGGTTTGTACAGCTATACCAACAGCATATGGAGGACTACTAATGTCCGCTGCTCATTTAGGGATCAATGAGACTTGGGAAAATTTGCTTTTTGACACAGGAACTGTGAGATCACAGGATAAAATAGCATTGTATTTACCTGTTACACAAAAAGGGATTGTGTGTTTTTTTCAAGAATGATACTCTCCAGGTGGGCTGGAGTAACTGTAACATAACAATATCTTATAAATGTTATATTAAGACTAAAAGTGGGGGTACTGTTTGCAATACTAACTATGATTCATATTTGAACTCAATGAAAACAACATTGAATGAAGTACAAAGAAATCCTGTTTTGATTAAACAATTGTCAATCATAGATAAGAAAATGTTTCATGCAGGGTTGGTGCGTATTAGCACTAAAGTTGAAAACTGTTATTTTGTGTGTGGGAAAAAGGCATACAAATGGCTACCTGAGAATTGGTCCGGCAGTTGTTTTTTGGTCTATCTGGTTCGGCCATATGACACACTGCAGAATTACCTCTGGGTAAAATACGGAACGTGAGAGATGTTTCCAAGAAAACCAAAGATCCAATCGACAAACCTGTGAATCCAGTAGGGCGAGTTGAAACAGTTGGAAAGACCATAATTCCGTGAAGGACAAAGACAAATTGACTCATATGGACTTGAGTGACAGTGTTATATCTTGGGCAGGTATACTCCCAGCGTATGGTGCAGTCAAATTGATTTGGGAGCTGAGAAAACTGTTGAAACTTCTCGAAGTAATGAGTAATGCAACTTTTTCTGCTCTTGAATTAGTGACTGATGAACTGAATGCCATGAGAACTGTTGTGTTGCAAAATCGGATGGCTCTTGACTTCACCCTAGCGACGAGAGGTGGTACGTGTGCGCTTATCAAAGAAGAATGCTGTGCGTACATACCAGATAATAGACATGAAATTAATAACCATCTGGAGGTGATTCAGCAAGTGTCGGCCATGACCAAACCAGGCCCAAACCCTCTGATGGATTTTTTCCAGAATCTGTTTGGGGGGTGGGATTCCATCCTAATGAATATTCTGATTGCCATTTGTGTGGGTTTACTCCTATTAGGAGCATGTGTTTGTTGTGGAATTCCCTGCATGAAAAGATTAATTAAAGATTTTATAGATATGCCTGTCTCTGAAACCTTGTATCAAGACATTGAACTTGAGGAATTGGTTCCAAATGAAATTCTCCTTGAAGTCTAAACTGAATGACTCTCTTAACTGCAAGTCCCAAGTGGAAGAGGTTAGAAGAAGACATAAAAATCGTTTAAACTTCTGAGAACAGAATAAAAAGTATTAACAGGGGGGAATATGTTAGAAAAATATGCACTAATGTATATGTTTAGTGCTTATTAAGAAATAAGAAAGATATAATGCATTTTATTCTGTTAATGTTATGACAAGAAAAATGAATTCATATGAAACTGCAAGAAGCTTTTGGAAACTGCAGTGTGCCTTTTTTTGCAAGTTGGCTTCTGAACCCAGCAGCTGCTAGCTCAGCAAGAATTAATGTTTATGCTTCTCACAAGTGATTATCTGCTGGGTCAGGAAATTAAATGTGTGAAATAATGAGAATCTTCTCCTCTTTTCCGCTTGAGCAATCAGCCTTGTATATGTTACTAGATAACGCACCGGTTGCAAGGAGGAAGTGATAACATGTAACAAGGAAAATGTATTGAGAACTGTATCTACTATTATGTTCGAATTAATTTAGAACCTTGAGTGGAAACTTTTGTAAAAGGGTATTGTAACTAACCAGGTGGCTAGCAAGGCCACGTTGTTTACTAGAAAAGTTTTTAAGCAAAATGTAGTATCAGCATTTTAGATGAATAGAATATTGTAAGCTAAAGTGATGTAAAACCCCTTGTGAATGACTACGTCAGCCTGGTGGGTTAATACTAGTAAGAAATACTATAAAAGTTGTGTTCTTCCTGTTTCATTCAGACAAAATTCTGTACTTGTACGTTTTTTGCCTCCTGGTGTACACTAGTAAAGAACCTGAACCTGAACCTCCTGTGTATTGATCTTTCTTTTTATTTCAGTATTTTTTTCATTTAACAGTTGTATCCTCTGGATATAATGGACTGTACCCATTTGTCTTGAGTCAAATTCAGCCAGGCTTACGGGTACAGTGATATCCTCCCCCGACTGCCTCCAGAGGTGGACAGGCAGGCCTCCTTTCAGGAGCACTGGAAGGGTCTACCAGAGAAAGTCTCTCTGTCTCCCTGGTTTTGCGGACCCCCTCTGCCACATGGATGGTATCTTCCATTGTTTCCCCCTCTGCTCCTGGGGAAGGTTCACCTCGAGTGTCAGATAAGGCTCCTTTGGACTTACGGAACCACATTTTTCCACCCTTTTGACCTTTAGGATAAGGCCTGGTAGGGGCGGAAAAATGGACTCCAATGGCAGACAGAGTCTTACCATCTTGCAGAAGGGTTCTGCAAACTCACAAAGGCGCATCCAGGAATGTTTAAGAAGAGCTATTCCTGTGCCTGCTGCCCTGCTCGCTCCATCGGCTGCATAAGATATGAGCCGCATGGAGGAGTTAGACATGGAGGCTAAGGTTGCAAGCTAGGAGTTAATCTTATCAGATAAGTCCTGGACTGTAGCACCTTGCAGGGTATCTCCTAGCTCTTTTAGGAGATCTCTCTGAAGTCACATGAAATGCAACAAATAATTCAGTGACCGTAAAGTAAAAGCCACTGAGGAGAACATATGCTTCCCGTATCTGTACATCATACGAGAATCCTTGTTCGGTGGATGAACAGATACAGAAGTTTCAGCTAACTTCTTTTTTGTGGCTGCAGCCACCACCATTGCATCTACAAGAACCCCTTTAGTTAAATACTGCCTATCTTCCAGGGCCATAATGAACTTATTAGGCCTCCACGTGATGGGGTCCATTGAGTCTGGAGAGTCCCACACCTTCCAGCTCACCAAACCCAGGAGAGGGTCAAAAGGTGGAGACACCCAAGAGATGGAGGGGTGAGAGCCAAATGCCTCCAGGTATACAGAGACATCTTCAGAAGGGGAAAGGTACTTTCAGCCACCCCTCTGTTTAAGGATCTCCAGAATGTCTGAAAAAGAAACATCCTCAGATGGGGACCTTGGGGGACCCTTCTGAATCGTCTAAGTTGGTATCGGAAGTGACAGACTCAGGGGAGTCTATGTGCTTCCTCTTACACTGTCTCTTCCGAGGGACCTCCTCAAGGGGATGTTCCGGAGAGGTATCAAAGGAGGAGCATCCACCTATTGTGGCTTCCTGGGGCACTGGCTCTCTACTCTGTGGTTGACGGAGTGGTAATGAAGAGGGGGACACAGGTCCCTTAGGGGGAAGAAAGACTGGAGCCAAAAGTGGAGTAGACTGAGTGGCGAGCACACTCCGCATCACCTCAAAGGCACCATGGTCCTGGGCCAAAAGAGACTCCAGCCCTGAGATACTGGGAGATCTCCTTGGCACCAAGGAGGGTAGCTCTGAGGCAGATGGGGGAGCCAAACTCACCTGAGCCGAGTCGAGTGGGAGAGCCGGCTCCAACAAGGGTCTGACCCAACTCTCTCCCCCAGAGCTGACTAGGGAGTAACAGCCTCCAGGTCCCTCAATGGACGAAAGTATCAAAGAAACCAGTACAGATGTCAGATCCGAGATATCAGTAGTGATTACTGGCTCCAGTGGATCCAGCACAACAACATTCATACTCTCTGGCTCCAAACTCGTTCGAGTTGGAGGATGAATAGGCATAGTAGAAGGTACCATTGTTGGCTTCAAGGTCCGATGGACTGGGCTTGAAAGAATTTCAGCTAGGGCCCAGGTCCAAAACAACTTCTTCACTATCCGCGCTATGTCCTTATCCGACTGTAATAAAGGAGAAACTGGCACCAAGCGAACAGGTTCCAAGTGTGGCGACCATCTTCTCTTTTGGCTCCGCAACGGCTTTGATGAGACAGATGGAGTCCAGGGAGAACCATGTTTTTCAGCTCCAATAACTCTCGGTGCCAAAAGGCATCATGCTTGGTGCTGCTTGTTAGTTCAGACATTGGAGCCAATGAAGCAGACTTTGGAGTCTTGTCTGATTTTTTAGTCTGACTTCCTTCATCCACTTTTAATAAGCCCCTCAATATAAGCTTATTCCTCCTCTCCTGCAATACCCTGGCACTAAAACTATGACAAATGGCGCAGGAGTATTGAAGACGGAGTGGACCCAGACAGTATATGCAACTACTGTGTCCATCAGTAATGAACATCTTCTGAGTGCAGGAATCACACTTTTTGAATCCTGACTTGTGTTCCTTAGACATGCTAGCTATAAGGAAAACATTTCTCAATAAAAGTTAAAACAAAAAACTATAACTGTTATAAAAGAGAAACAGCAAGAAACAAGCATCCAAAATAAGGTACTATATATATTTTTTTTTAAAGAGAAGAAAAGAGGGGAGGAGAAGTCTCTAAGTTAAACGACTATCTCCTCCACCAGAAAAAATGTCTCTAACTTAAACAGAGTACTCCTAAAAGGCTTATAAGGAGGAAAAGGGCAAGAATCCTGTAATTTAAAATGCATTATTGTTGAGAAAACAAGGCCCAAAGAAAAGAACAGCCGCAAAATAAACTTACAAGGTTTAGAATAGGCTAAAAATAGCACAAGCCTATTACTATACCACTAATAAGTAAGTTAACAATTAGACAGAAAAAGTCATAAAATATATGAAATATTAAATTTTTCAAGCCTGAGCCAGTGAAGACAATCCAGAAGCTTCAAGAGGCAAAGAAGATCTGGGGAATGGCCGCTAAGCACTATGGGATAGTATTCAGCCTTGATCCAATAGAAGCTCTCAAGCTTTAGTATAGGCCAATTCGGAGCTGAGGTTTCGGCTCCGAACCCAAACAGCAAGACTGAAAGTGAGATGGGACAACATAACATCTGCTGGCAGGAATTATAACTGTTCAAACTGCTCACATAGGCGCTGGAAGCATAGAGCGAGGGGGAGGGAGCACCCCTCCACTTTTACAACTATTAGAACCCATGCATGTGTCGCATGAATTTTAAACACAAATGTGCATGGGAAGCATTGCTGCCAGAGAGGCACCCACAGTAAGGAAACTTCCTGCCAGAGTCACACAGTAAGCACTGCCATTTATTTATTTATGTTTGTGAAACTGCTGCTGGACTCCATTATGTTTAAACTGCTGCTGCTGGGCTCTATTATGTGTAAACTGCTGCTGCTGGACAGGGCTCCATTATGTGTAAGCTGCTGGGCTCCATTATGTGTAAGCTGCTGCTGTTGGGCTCTGTTATGTGTAAGCTGCTGGGCTCCATTATGTGTAAGCTGCTGGGCTGCATTATGTGTAAGCATCTGTGTGTGTATGTGTATGTGTGTGTGCGTGTGCGTGTGCGTGTGTGTGTGTGTGTGTGTCTGTGTGTGTGTGTGTGTGTGTGTGTGTGTGTGTGTGTGTGTGTGTGTGTGTGTGTGTGTGTGTTTTCTAATCTTTTCTCAAGGTAGTTGAGGCTATTTGTTCCAAAACAGTCATGAAGTAACAGTGCATCAGTTTTGCTTTATTTTAAGTTATATATTTTTTTCTACCCTTCAGATCTAAAATAGCTTATATGTTGGCTAGGATATTCCACACTTGGGGCTGTACATGTAAGTGCTTGCAAAATGAATTACTCTGAAACCTGAAGATAACTATCAAGATGGATTTTGAAACTGTGGATTAAGCTGTCATTAGACAAGTACATGGACATCTACTCATTATTAGAATGTTCCATGATTATGTACTTTATGTAGCCATGGAGGCCACATGCATTGGTGTATTAGATAGTTCTCAAGTGCAATAAAGAAAGGGTTGTATTGTTACTGGATATTACTGGGCACCTGTTTATTTTTATAATTACAAATACACACACACACACACACACACACACACACACACACACACACACACACACACGCATATATATATATATATATATATATATATATATATATATATATATATTATTTGTAACAGTTGCAGTAACTTTTATAAAAATTAGGAGCAAATAGTAAATTGCAGGATTTGCTTACAATGTGAACATTTCAAAATCCAAGTTGCTGTAATTCAAAATATAGAAGAAAATAATTAATTGCACTATCAGTATGCTGTAACAATTGCTTGGAAGACAGTGGTATCTTCATGGTTGAATGGATAAATGCTCTTGAGTTTTGGATAAGGTTAGATAGAATAAAGGAAGAATATAGTGGATAGTTCTCAAAATAGCAAGAAGGGAAATTTAATGGATGGAGTCAATAGCCATTCTACCCAATAAATGCCTCAGGCAATAACAGCAGAAGTTTTGTATTTCACAATCCATCAATTTCTATAAAGTCCAGTTCCGCTGCACATGTGGCAACAACTATTAGTGAACAACGAAAGATGTAAGAAGTAATATATAAAAGAAAGAACACAGAAAGTCAAGGAAATAAAAAGGATCTATTTAGTAACTGCAAAAATTTTGATACAGACATAGTTGTATGGAAACAGGGAACAAACAGAAAATATTAAAAACAACTTTCAAAGAAAGAAAATCGTGGGAAGAACATGTAAGCATGATGTAATACAGCATCAGCATGATGTAATACAGCATCAGCATGATGTAATACAGCATCAGCATGATGTAATACAGCATCAGCATGATGTAATACAGCATCAGCATGATGTAATACAGCATTAGAAAATGAGAAATGGAAAAAAAGTGGCAGAGCCCCAACATATTGTATAATCCGGTGCAAGATAATACTCCAGGAGTATGTATCTGACCCATAACAAAGTGCTGTAATAAAGAAAAGTCACAGAATATAGAAATATAGAAGAAGGCCTAAAAATATTGACTCATTAAATAATAGAGATGTGCAGTAACAGAAGCAAGATGGCAATCTGCAGGAAGGGCAAAATATTAGAACAGATTGTCACGGCCCTAATGGATAGAGGCAGTTCCTAAATGCTGCATCCCTTACATGGGTCACCTCAAATTATCTATGGTATGATCACAGTTATTGTCACTAGGGTTAATAAACAATTATCAGCCATGGGAGAGGTAAGACCAATCAGAAAATGTTAATTCAAGCACCAAAAGGGAATTGGCTAAGCTTAAAATGCCCTCCAAGTGAACCTATGTTGTGGTACTAAATAGTTATAAAAAATTGCCCTTTTTAAATCACTAAGTGCCCCTCTGACCCTCCACCCCCCCCCAGTTTTCAAGACTGTTCAATAGAGTGAAAACCATGAAGCGTCAAAACAGATTTACAAAAAATGCTCAGACACAATGCTACTGAGATAACCATTTATTGAACAATTACATATTTTGCAGTTACTTGAGCTTTTGGACTAATGGTAACTCTTTGTCTGGAGTTAATATGTTATTGGCAGCAGATACAGTACTTTAATAGCAATTTGTGTTTAGAAATGAGAAGAGACTACACCAATTCATTCTCACTGGCTACAAGAGTGTTTTTAAAATACCACTGCAAACAAAATATCAGTAGGATAAAGATCTCATTCTGCAGTTGGATGTTCAAAACTCTGACACATAAACCTCAGACACACACACACATACACACACACACACACACACACACACACACACACACACACACACACACACACACACACACACACACACAAAACAGCTGTACAACCTAGCAAACAAAACATATTTATAAAATGTACAAATCTCTCCCCTTCAAAACATGGTAGAACATCAAGATAAAGTGGCCTTTTTCCAAAACCAGCATTTTGCACTCCTGGGGCAAGATATTCTGTCTGAATGTCCACTACTCTTTGGCTCTGTGACCCACCAACCTCAATAACCCCTGAGAGCAGTTATGATTTGTTTTCTATTTTTTTTTTCTCAAAATGCTTTAGGCTTCTAATGCTGTGATAGGAAAGGACCCAGCTCCTGAGTCAGAAAATAATTAGAGATCATGAGATTAGTATCAGTTTGTCTTGAATGTTTGCCAAGAGTGTTCTTCTCAGCAGTTGTAATGTACACAGAACTGCTGTCCTCTGCAGTTCATATGGAGTTACATGTGGCATGCTTGAAAAATCTTTTTTTATTAGCCCTGTTACTCCTACTACTACTGGAACTGGTGGCCTTTATCGCACATTGCACTAGCTTCTGTTTGCATAGCCTGGCATTTTTGACTCTGTGTCTCTTAGTACATGGGACATTATAATCACCAGGTGTAGCTATGTCACTGATTAATAATACTTTTGTCCTTTTTTCTTTAACTACTATACCTGCTTTTCTTGCTTGTACTTTCTTAATTATGTTTGATTAATTGTATTATGTATGATTAATTGATCAGAACTTCATATTTTTCAGTAACGTTTTCTGGTTCACGTTTTCAATTCTCCTCAGCAACATTTATGTTGTAGTGTCTGCACAATTTCCAAAGTAATAGTCTTGCCATATGGCTGTGCCTTTCAGTATACACAGCTATGAGTGTATATTGCAACCAGCAAGGAGAAATGCAACAGTTTCTAATTCTGTAGTGCAGTACCTACATCAGTCTGTATGTCCCACTTTTTCTGTCCACTGTGTAAACATCAAGGAACACTGCTTCCCTAAAAATGAGTCATATATACAATCACCCATCCATTTATCTAACTTTAGTCTGAAAGCATTCACGGAGGTTTCACATATATGAACAATGGAGGTTTATTCCATAATACTGGAATTCTGTCTGTAACATATGGTCCCCTAATTCCAGTTTTGTAACTTTAAATTTTATAAGCACAATTTCAGTTTTGTGCATTGATAGCCTGCCATTAATATGTAAATTTGTGATACCCTGAAGGGCACTTTTATTTAGTGCCTTATATATTAAAATCAACTTATCTCTGAGATATCAATAACAAATAGCAAATAAACCTAACCTTCTGCATCTATATTTATAACAAAAACTTGAAACTAATTTTATTTATGTAGTAAACCTTTTCTCTACTAGTTTATTTTATTGCAAACTATAAAAACATTATTATACTCCAAAATAGGTCTAACAAATGTATTGCTTTAATGGGCCAGATATAAGTTATCCCTTAAGGTAACATTTCTCAACAATATTCCAAGCTGCTTATTAGACTTTGAATCTCCAAATTAGACTGCTTAGAAAAAAGATAAATTTAAATGAGAAACCAAGATCATTATAAACATTCAACTCAGAAAACAATTTGTCTTCTATAGATACAAGCTGTCTTGTAATATATTTGCCGGCAAACATTCTATTATATTTATTTGTGCAAAACTGTATACCATGATATCTTGCTCCAATTAATCAAGTAAGGATTGTAATTGTTCTCAATTAAAGTGCTGTAAATCTTAGTTAAATTCAGATGTTCTACCAGCACTTCCAATCCCATATTGATAATAGATGTTACTAGATCATAAATTTCAATCTAATTTGTTTGTGTAGATTTTCCTTTAGTAAACCCATGCTGGCTTAAACCATATAGTTGTATATTATATCTACTCAATTCTATAAGCTCAGTAAGACACATTGCAAAACACTTCCCAATAATTGAAGTCAAATTAACAGGTGTATAATTATTATCCAAGTCCATGGAAGTGTTCTTGGTCAACTTCTTGAACAGTTTATTTATCATATTAGTAGAAATAACAGGACATGAAATACCAGAAGTATGTATTGAATCCAATGATTCACTTAAACTTGTTTTATTCAAACAAATAGTTGAAAAATAACTACTAAATTAATCCGCTACCTTAATAGAAGCCAAGATAACATTACCATTAAGGTTTATAAAATTTACTGGGATCTTAACATTTTTATAAGAAGTGACATACCTATAATAAGACTTTTTGTATTTTACATTAGTTACTAACTTGATCTAATGATTTCTTTTCTCTCTTATTTTAATTTGTACTGTGTTTGTTTATTTTATTGAAAAGAGATTTATTAAACTTTATAAGATATCTTTTAAAAGTGTTAATCTCCCTTTTTTGTATACTTTTAAGAGTGGTACACTTCACCAGTAAGACATTTTTAGTTTTTTCTGAATTTCTGTTTAGATGTACATTTTGCCCCTTCTTTTACTATACTTTCTAGAATCCTGTATCCACAGTCAATGCTTTCCATGTAATTTACCTTAGTGCAGCTAACTTTATCACATCCATGACCACAGTGTAATGAATTTTATCATAGTTGTAATGCTTCTTACTTTTACTAATATAATTACATTTTAGAAATTCAAAAATTAATAAAAGTATGGTCAGACCCTCCTAAAGGTATGCCAATTGCTGCATTAGAAATGAATCCACTATTGTTTGTTAACATCAAATCCAAAATGTTATATCTAGTTTTGTCTTTCACCGTTTTCTTTAAGTCATATAAATTACTATATCAATGAAAAGCTGAGAAAAGGAGTTAACAAAATGTTCATCTCCCACTTTATAAATGGGTAAAAGACATCAGCCAAAATAATAATATTTCTGTGAGACAAACAATTATCAAGAAGTGCCTGAAACTTCCCATGAGTAATACTGCCCATATCTGGAGTACAATAACTAACCACAACACTTACTCCTTTAGAAGTGTTAAATAATTCTGTAAGCAGAGTTTCCATTTCTTTATTCTTCAATTCTAACTTAGATGGGATAGACTCATGTACCATTACTAGCACACCAATACCTTTAGTGTACTCTGTTAATCACTCCTTTAAATAACCAGGAAAAAAGCACATCTGCTGAATTCCATGCTTCAATAATCACAATCAGATCAAATTCCTCAAGTTGCACTATCATATTTAATTTACTGTATTTATTGGTAATGCTTTGTTCATTACAAAAGAACACTTTTATAATATTATTACATCTCCTGAATTCCATGCTTCAATAATCACACTCAGATCAAATTCCTCAAGTTGTACTATCATATTTAATTTACTGTATTTATTGGTAATGCTTCACGCATTACAAAAAAACACTTTTATAATATTATTACATCTTTTGTTTTTGTTTGTAAGCTTGCTTGAAGCCCTAAAAAAGTGCTTAAGTGAAACATATATTTTGCAAACATTAGTTCATCATTAACACATTCCTCCAGTATTCGGATCAATTTCCCACTGGGCCTATGTCATATCAGTGAATGGCCACATTATCAAACATCATAACATCGACAATGCAGGCTGTCAAACCCCCCACACCCACTGCTAATTATATATACCAACTTTGACATTACACTAAAGTGGCAAAAAGGGCACATTTCCTGATCAATCTCAGTTAGAATGGTTTGATGGCCTGCATTGTCAACGAGATGATAGGTTCGACATTGTGGCCATTTGCTGATATGACATAGACCCTAAAACATTAGATACTGTGCCCATCTGTCTCAAACAGGTATTAAAATATGACCTTTAGTAAATAAGTAACCATTCCAGCTTGGCAAAATAATTATTTCACTTAATACTAGTTCAGCAGATTCTGATTCTAATAATTCCAGTATTGCCAATACATTATTCTTCATGTGATTCAGATGGGTGCCATTCAGATCATGTGTATTAGTTTTTGTTTTATAATTAATTTCCCCACTAAGTATCCCAAGAAGCAATGAAACAACATTCTCTAAGTTCAAACCTGGTAAAGAGGAAACTGTTATTTTGTTTTTGTTTTAATGAGACAGACCTCTAACAGTATTTTTAATCATAGAGTCACCCAAAAATCAATATTTCTGGATTTCTTATGATTTTCATTTCCATACAAATGTTCATATTGATCTCACAATTATTATTTACCAGTTGGGTTTTGATGTACTCCAAGTCTTTAGATCTCATAAATGATATTGTTTCTGAAGCCAACCCTTGCTTTGCCAAATACCCTTATTGAATTTTTCATTGTTAATGAAACAACTTTCAATTAATACATCATCTGCTTTTTATGATTCTTACCTGATTCAGTTGCAATGCTGCTAAGGGTTAACAATTTTTCATTATCTTTCCTCAAACTTTATGTCTTTTCTTTTCTTGTTGCTCAGTTTACACCCAATTTTTGTTTCCTTTTAATAACCAAGTACTTAGTCTTTTTCTTTCTCTTTTTGTCCCACATTTATCTTCTATTGATATACTATCAGAAACTGATCTTCTACAACTATTGGAAATAATTCCCCTCAAGATGTTCAAATTGTTATCTAATTCCATACCACAAAACAAAACAAACAAAAAAAACCAAAGTAAAAATGCCCCACAAACTCGTATTTAATATCAAAGTATGTACTAAAATGAGTTAAAAGTATAATAAAATAGTCTCCTTGTCCCAACAGCCACAGTAAAAATGATGAAAGACAAAAGATTCATTCTACCCTACCTAACTATTTATCTATTATTAAAGTGCTAGATAAAACAGCACCATAATAATAAGCAGTGAAAATTTTCTTTCACACCCACAGTCTATCTAATGTGCTTAAACAGCAACACCATTATAGTAGATATGCTTACTTTTAAAGTGATGCAAGATGAATAAACTCTTTTTTTTTTCATTTTTGGCACTTTGTTGCCACCGGATTTGAATCGCCTTCTGGTTTGATTTTCACTTCTGCTACTTTCCAAAACGCTTCTGCTAATCGAAACAATGATGTCATTTTTACAAATATTTTCCTCATGGTTTAGAACTCTTATTATGTTTGGATCTGATGACGTCAACAAATATGTATGCATTCTTATGGTGGCAGACCTATACATATAGTTAATTTCAAGGAGGCCCATACCTCCTCTAGAGTGAGGGTACATAATCTTGCCATTCAGTGATTTTTATACATCATTTGATAAGCATGAAGTATTTTCGTTGTTTTCTTGTATAAAAAATCCAGTGTTTCTTGGGGCCAGTAAATCACACCAAATCTGTAAGTTATAATAGGGAGATTAAGATAATTTATAGCTTTAACATTATTTCTGGATGTCAAAGCAGTTTTCAACAGTATTCCTAAGTTTCTTCTCATGTATTCATGATTTATTGCTGACCCTCCAAGTATTCCCAAATAGTCATACACAGTGTCCTATTCAAGTTCATTCATATCACGTTCTTGTCCCAAATTGATATTTTCTTATTGCTTTAGCTTTCCTGCTATAAGAGTATATGTTTGCACATTGATTAAGACCAGATGTCATTTTTTATATTTTCTGAGAATGTTTTAAGTATTTCTAGTTTTGCTTTCATATGTCCATCTGATGAACTATGCAATTTTAAACCATCTCTTTGAACAAAGGTGGTTTCTGGAAGTTAAGCTATAAGCAGAGCCTAGTGTATTAAGTAAACAGTTTAAAGAGTTAAAAGCAAGACAAAACTGTAGGGTTAACAAAGCATCATCCTGGAATAACCCCCTTTGAGTTTCATCCCTATAATAATGTAACTTACCTTTTATCATGACTCAGTTGTAAAGTGGTTTGCATCTGTTTCATACTCACTGCCCCCTTACATAAGCAGAAGTAGCACTCACACCATTCAGTTCTTCAAGACTAATAGCCACCTCAAGTCAATGTGCTTGAAGAAAACATACTGATTAATGTGCAGGTTACACGGTCTAACGGTAAGGATAACAACAATAAACTACATAATCACCTACACTAACTAGGGGAGGATAGAGGGTGGGTATCTTCATTACTACAGTGACACCCACTCCTCGAACACTCCAGGATCTACTACTGTGGTCACATGTCATGCAACTGCTCTTATATTATTTGTAAGAGTATATCACAATAAGGAAAACCTTTGGTAGGCAGACAAGTTACAAAATGTTCTAGAGAATAGGCCTGATAAACCTTGTCCTGCTCTGAGGCAGGACCAAAGGCATGGAATGTTTGCGCAATGAATGGACTATAGTCTATGCTTCTGCTTCTAAACCACAAATGTTTCTAAAAGACTGATCTCAAAGAGAATTCTGAAATATGCTGTTGTCTTTGTCAAAGCCCAATCCAACTCAAAGGAGCCAGCCCTAAGTCAAAGTTGGTATGGATGTTTATTTGGTGGCAGACACACCATATCTCCCTTCTTTGAAGGGCACAAAAAGCTGATCTCTATCCATGTAGTATAATATTTCAATTGCTGTCCTACATTCAGGTGAGTGTACTATCAATGAGTGACTTTTCTTCATGTAGGTGTCATTGTGGATGGCCAAAATGGTAGACTTGTATTATGCAGAAACACTTTGCATTGCAATGGGATTTTCCATTTTTCACCATTTCTGTGAAACCATGGAGTCAGTACATGTAAGTAAGGCAGTGTGGGGAGCTGCTGCTGAAGCAACACTTTTCCTTGTTTTTACTGTACTTTTGAGTTATATTTCACAATTTAAAAATGTTGAAATGTAGCTTGCAGTACCAGGATTCAGATGTACGCTTGTAAATTTACTTCAACTGTCTATGAATATCTAAAATCAGGAATAAGTATGGCTCCAGAAATTTTATTAGGGTATTTAAAAAAATCTGTCAGGTGAATATTTCAAACTGAAAATCAGTGCCGCCACAACAGAGTTATTCAATAAACTTCACAAACAAAGTCAACACTCCAAAAAAACTTGAATGCAGAAGCAGACACTGAGTTAAATGGCTGAGTGCTTTTGTTCGTTTTATTTTAAATAGAACTTTTCAGAACCATTAAAAGTCTTATCATGAAACATTTAAATTCCAAAAAAAATCACGACATAATCACCTGACTACCCATTAAGCTGACACCATATAAAAATGAATAAATAAATAACTCTTCATATAAATACCCATTTAAAAATGAAAATCAATGTAAACATATAAAAAACACAAAACTATTATGCCGATAAAGCACATTTAATATTAGTACTTTCATTTAATTCTGGAATAATGTCTGCAAACAAAAAAGCTGTCACTTCAACTCCTTAACTTCTAGCAAATTGTGAACTTTACCCATATTAAAATCAGTAACTACTTGATTAATCACAATAAGTGAACTTTTTAAACTCAATATAATTACATTTATGTTTAGTACATTTTAATGATTGCCATTAACTATAGCTAACCTGTATTCTTTGATTCTTTGTGAGAACATTCTGGTGGTTTTACCCATATAGAAGATATAACTTGAACAAATGGCAACTAAATAAACAAATCTGGAAGATTTACAATTGTATCACTTTTTGGCAAAAAATCTCATATCCTGTGAGTTTTAAAACTATACAGCGACCACAACTGATAAACCTACACATTTTACAATCCTTGCAGGATCCAAAGGTAGTTATGAAAAGAAAAATTGCCAAAAATTCCAAAGACACCCACAAGGCATTCTATAGTTATGTCAAGAATTTAAATGGCAATGCTCTGAGCTACAACAGAATGGCATTAAATATACTGATTCCAAGGATATTGCCAATATCCTGGCAGATCAATTTAGTGCCCACTTCTCCCCCCTCTCACCCCCTAAATGGCCCATCTCAATACCAAAAGATTGCCAAATTCCGGTAATCACGGCCACACAGGTAGAAACCGCACTCTCCAAAGCTAAGAATACAGCATCCAGGGGACCAGATGACATCCCAGGCTGTGTACCACATGAACTACAAAATGAACTGGCACCTCACCTAAGTGTCATGTTTAACCATAGCCTCACCTCAGGCTTCGTGTCCATTGAGCCGCACACATTTACAGTTATCCCACTCCACAAGGGGGGATCCACCTTGGATCCCGGGAACTACTGTCCCATCAGTCTGACAAGCCTGATCTGCAAGTGCATGGAATGCATTATCATGGAACTTATAAACAAAGACATTGGCAACCTTCAAACACTGGACCCCACCCAGTTCGGGTTCGTGAAGGGCCAATCTTGTCTTCTGAACCTGATTAACTTCTTCGAATCAGTCTCCAGAGCTGTGGACGAAGGTAAGGTGGTCCACACAGCCTATCTCAACCTCAGCAAGGCCTTTGACACCATCCCCCACTCTGGAATCATAGATAAACTTACTAAGCTGGGCATAAATCCCTACGTAACTCAATGGGTTGCCAACTGACTTACTAACAGAACCCAGACTGTAAAGGTAGCTGACTCCAAATCCAGCTCCAGACAAATTACAAGTGGAGTACCTCAGGGTTCAGTGCTGAGACCGCTCTTGTTTGGCATCTACTTCTCTGAAGTACAGGCCAACACTAAGGGACTCTGGCTAACAAAGTTCACAGATGACTACAAACTGGGAGCCATTACTGAATCCCCAAATGATGTGGATATTCTACAAAAGGGCCTTACAGAAACAGATCCTTGGTGCCAGAGCCATGGGCTCAAGCTTAATGTCAAGAAATGTATAGTTATCCCTTTGGGAAAAAAACATATACCCATGAATTACCACATAGGTGGCAGTACACTAAACACCAAAAGTGTGATGAGAGACTTAGAGACACAGGTGGACAGTGGTCTCACCTTCGATAACCACATTGCCACAACAGTCAGGAAATCCTTCTATGTGGCACACCTCATCACTAAGGGCTTTTCATCCAGAAAAAAGGAGGTCATTGCCCCACTGTACTCATTCCTCATTAGACCCATTATAGAGTACAATGCCCTATTTGGTATGTACCTCACAAGACATCTGCAACAGCAGGAAAGGCCGCAGAAATACCTCACTAAAAGAATCACAGGCCTAAAGCAGATGCCCTATACTGACCGTCTAAAAATCTCCAGCTATACTCTGTGGCATATCGTCTACTCAGAGGTGATCTCTGCTTAACATACAAGGCCATGTCAAACTCTGAGCTGTTGGACATGCTGCACTTAAAGAAATCTCAATCCCTCAGAGCCACACACTCCAGGGATATAAACCTTGCCATCACAATGAGCAAAACATGCTGGAGGGATAGGTTCCTGACCCAGAGACTCCCCATACTCTGGAATAGACTGCCCATACATGTCAAGCAGAGCACCTCCTTGACCCTCTTCAAAAGGAACCTTGACAATTGGATGGGAGATAGGAAATTCACCCCGAGGATCACGTCAGTCGCTCTGCTAGACAGGGGTCCAGGGAAGTAAATATTGTGGGAAGAAATATCCAGGAAATTGCTATGGCTAAGCTTGTATAGGCCCTAGGGCCGATAGCCTAGTACCAACCTATGAACCTATAAGTACTAAAAGAACCTACATTAACAGTTGTGCATTTGATTTTTCAAAAATATTACTTTTACTTCTCTTGAAACAAAAACTGGGATGAGAACCTAAAGCTTTAACCAAATCATGGTTGTCCCTAATTATATTATAATTATTTGTAATGATGATTCTAATAAAAAGCACCCCAAACAATAGGAAGAGGAAAAGCTGTCATATAAGTATTATTTGTAAATTTTATTTCCTTAGGAATTAAACCTTTCAATAAAATTTGTGAAATATTAATATTCCTATTTTCTCTGACTTCACAAATAAGCTCATCTAACATTGCAGAAGAAGAATAACCTCTGTCTAAAAATAAATGTTTAAGAAAATAACAATCTTTTTGAAAAAACATCATCACAGATAATCCAACTAAGCCTGATAAATCAGCCCATTACTATTTTCCACTTCATATAATAAGGATGTTGGCTATTAATACAAAAGTAATTATTGACAAATGTCTTTTTCCTAATTTTTTTACTATAAAGAATATTTTCAATATCTAAAACCAGTTTTAAATCCAAAACATATATTTTTTAAATGTTACTACCAAACGTGAAAGATAAAAAATATATACTATCATTTATATCTTTCAAAACATTTCAAATCTATATCGGTGTCATTCCACACAAAAAAATCATCAATAAATCTCCCTACAAAATGAAACATACTTGGAACCTTCAATAGCCAATAAGTATTCATGCTCCCACCAACTTATGACTATATTTGCAAAGGCTGGGGTGACACGAGCACCTATGGCTATACCACTAAGTTGATGGTAAATTTATTTCTGAAACATAAAATAATTTTGGTCAACACAAAATCCAACAATAAACATTTTGTATTAATATTTGTTAGTCCGTATCTATTTACTTAGACAAGCTCTTACAAAACCTATACCAGTATTTTGTACTATACTGGAATATAAGGATTCAGCATCTAATGTGACCGAGAATTTCTCAGAACCAGTGACATTACACTTGTACAAATGGTCTAAACATATCCATGATTCCTTCAATTAAAACTTGGCAGACTGTAGATTGTTACTAGGATAATGACACAGGGGGCCTTTCTAACCCTGGTCAGGTTTTCCCGAGAGAATACTGATATCCTGTATCCAAATGGGACATTAAAGGCCAGGCATTTATACGCTACCTCTGTCCATAAGAGACATGGATGCCAGGCCTGGCAAAAATGTCCTATTCCCTATCCAATAATGTAAGTTGGGCTTAAACTGAGTAACAGATAACCTCAGCTTCATGTGGATGTGAAACCTACTCCATAAGATAACAGTCTCTGGTATACATATATGTCCCTCTAGCATATGCTGTTTAAGTCACAAACAAATTTCAGGTCCCTAGACCTTGTATTTCTGGTACTGTTTGACTTACAAAGATGCAGGAGTTTCTTAAGTGTGGGGTTTGTGGATGCCTTGTAAGCCAGGTAAAGAGCATCCCTTTAAGGCACTCTGCATCACACAGGTTTGTTATGCCTTGTGTTGTTTTTGTAAGGAACCTCTGAGGTCGGTCTAGTTGCTGCATATGTCTGGTCAGGTACATACTTAAGGTAGCATTATACTCTATGCTTGGTCTGATAATGGCAGAGTACAGTGGAATAATGACCTTTTTGGACCTAGATGCTATAATCTTATTTATAAGTTGTATAACATAAAAGGATTTCCTCACCACTGTGACCACACAATGGTTGAAGCTAAGGCTACTGTCTACATGCGTACCCAGATCCCTGATCAGTGGTTTGACTCTTAGTGGTGTATTATCAATATGGTAATTAGCTGGAATAGCTGACTTCCCAATGGGTACAAGTATGCATTTCTTAGCATTGAGTTTAAGAACATGGTTTTGGCAACATTTGTTAGTCAGAGATAGGCCTTCTTAAAGAATTCAAGGGTCAGAAGGGAGTCAGTTTGCAGTCATCTGCAACTTAGTCAGCCATAAATCTCAAGCATTAACTTCCATTTCAGAGAAATAGTTGCCAAAACGGAGCGTGTCTAATACCAAGCCCTGGGGGACTCCACTACTAACTGGCTTCTTTGTGGAAGTGGTCTCACCTATTTTGACCTCCTGGGTCCTATCAGTGAGCCAGTTGGCTATCCAGTGGGTGATAAAAGGGCTTATACCTAAATTAGTGAGCTTGTCTACAATGCCTGAGTGGGATATTGTATAAAAAGCCTTGGCCAGGTTGAGGTAAGCTGTGTGCACTGTCTTGCCGTTATCTAATGGTTTGACAACCCTCTTAAAAAAGTCCATCAGATTTAATAGGCATGACATTTCTCTAACAAAGCTAAACTGTGATGGGTCCAGTATTTGTAGGTTACCTATATCTTCATTTATCATGCCCGTGATGATTCTTTCCATGGCCTTACATATGAGGCTGGTGAGACTTATGGGCTGATAGTTACCTGGATCAGTGATTGGACCTCTTTTGTGCAGGGGACTGACTGTAGCTATCTTGCATTTATTGGGCATAAAACCCGACTATAGGCTCCAGTTGAAAAGTGATTCAAGTAGACCAGAGATACATAAATAAACAGAGATGCAATTAGTCTTACTATTTGTTGCTGCCACTGTGGGTCTAAAAGGTAGATCATTTACATTTTTATGCATTGTAGAAATTCTAAAGAGCCTGCATCAACTTTCAAAAAATTATGTTTTGAAATCCATATAACCTTGATTGAACAATTAAACTCCAAAAAACATTTAATGTTGAATTTTATAAACAACGCACAGTATAAAACATAAAATATTACCTTACTATTTTTACATTTATTTCTTATAATAATTTTAGTTTTAAAACTTAGCATATCTTTTAGTCTAATTTAAATGTCTGTTTTAAGTCTTTTATGACTGAAAGGTTACTATCAAGGAGTTGTCCCTTATAAGGAGGTTTGGTAGTCACATGATGTGGTTCCTTAAATTCTATTGGTTAAAGCAGTACTTTTAAGGAAGTTGTTTCATGTATTTTATCTGATGAAGTCTTTAATTTTAAGACAAAAGTGCTCATGTATTCAAATATTTTAGAATAAAAGGATTAAACTTTCTAAGGATACAGTGTATTTAATTTACCCTACAGTCTTGATCATTTTGCTTCAGAGTGCCACTTCTTTCCTAGTTGATTGAACAATTCCAATAAACAACTGTCAATATATCTGTATAGTTTTAACATTTGGAAATTTGAAACTATTTCATATCAAGTAGATCAGATAAATGTTCAAATAATTTCTCTTCATAAGTATTTGATCCATAATAACATTGCCACTCCCTTTGTCTGTGTTCATAATTCTAATTGAATCAACATTTGTTAATTCAATTAAGGCAGACCTTTGTGTGGGAGTGATGTTATGCCACAAGCTGTTTTAGCACTCAATAAAGCCCTGATTTCTTTATCACAAATATCAAAAAAGTTATGCAACATAGACACTAAATTTTGATTGTACATACCCTCTCCTTAGCTATTGTTGAACTCTCAAGCTCTGTATTAGCAATATTATTCATAACATACTGCAAATTTAACTTAACATGCATACAAGTGTAAATCAATCAAAACAGCTACAAAATTGGTAAGATGAGTTGGAATAAATAAAAATCCTTTAATTAAAATACCAAAATGAGAATCATTCAAAATGAAACTACTGACATTGTAAACTGGGTATATCACATATTTACTAGTGCTGGCCCCATTCATATCCTTGACTGGGACCTCTGTTTCTCTGTCTCCACTCAACACATTCACAGCAGTGACACCAAAAAATGGTTGTAACTTGATGTGCTGTTATGATTTTCCAAATGTGCACATATGTTATCAAAAACATCAACAGTCTCCACAACATAACTGTTGCCACTCTGTGAACAGAGCCTTTCAAACCTTGACTGCAAACGGGGAAACTCCAAGTCAGAGTGTAACATGGGGTTTC
The DNA here is from genome assembly GCF_019279795.1 of Protopterus annectens. NCBI lineage: Eukaryota > Metazoa > Chordata > Ceratodontiformes > Protopteridae > Protopterus > Protopterus annectens. The sequence continues at coordinate 790,386,611 of NC_056725.1, forward strand.
AAAACTGATAGCACTTGGTGACTCTGAGCTTAAACTCAAGTTTTTTTAGCTTGAACTCAAGTTTTTTTTTACTAGTCAGAGATGAAATTTTATTAGAGAGAGGATATACTGTATTATTATTATTTTTTTGTTTTGTTTTGTTTTGCCTCAACATCCATCACTAATATTTTATATCGCTTTGAAACAATGGTAGCTGTCTCTTGATTTTGACAAACACACTATCATATTGTGATTGACAGTGTGTAAAACAAGAATGATTTCTAATCATATTATCCAATTTATGAACTTTCATCTTGAGCATATCAATCTTGCAAGAATTGTGTTCCATCAAAACTTTAAGACTTGAACTCATATATTATTGTACAAGCTAAGAAGATCTTTATAACTTTTATCCTGCATAGCAATTCTGTTACTAAACTTATAAAATCTTAAACCTAATGGAATTTGTTTGGCTTGTATACATTGCTCTAAATAATAGTTATCATATTCTTATGTCTTAAGTCTTGTAAATTTATATTCTAATTCAAAGAATACAGTTCCATTGTAGGCAATGACATTAGCATAGATGGCTGATCCAGTTCAACTGTCAAAAAAAAGGATTCATTAAATTTAATATAAGACATTCAACTAGATCCTGAAGAGTGGCATCAGCTGTAATGGTATCATCAATAGGTTCATCTACTGAAGAATTCATATCATGTCAACTAAAGACATCAAAACCTCAGGATCAGGAATTGCAGCTGCCATCATATTTACAATAACTTGTGGTTTTGCCATCAAATCTAAAAAAAGATTGCATAAGATCAAATAATTCACCAGGCATAATGTGAATAGGAACCTTAAGATTAGGATCTCCTTCAATTAAAATAACACCAGCCTTTGCTCTGTTATTCATTGCAGTAAGGCAGTATGGATAGCTTCTGCTGTAGGAAGGGCTTGCCACTTGCAAACAACACTTTTCCTTGTTTTTACTGCACTTTTGAGTTATATTTCACAATTAAAAATGTTAAAATGTAACTTGCAATATACAGAATGTACACATATTTTAGCTGTCTATGAATATTTAAAATCAGTAATAAGTGTGGCTCCAGCATTTTATTATGCAGATAAAAAAATATGTCAACTGAATAGGCTGCTTCAAGTAAGCTGCTGACAATATCTCTGATATAAAAGGAGGACCAGTCTTCAGAGACAAACTCTTATTTTGGAAACCTTATAAGGAAGTATATGGATCACTGCTTGTAATTCAGAATTCTTCTTCTTGAAAGAAAAAATCTCTCTGAATGTTGGGTTGAAAGGAATCTTTTCCAGTCTCTCTTGCAAAACGTTGTAAATTAATTTAACTTGGGATTTTAGTTTGTAGAATAGAATGAAATGATGATTAGGTGTTAGACCACTTGAGGTGGTACTGACAACTAAAGAGCAAACAAGAAAAAAACAAGAAGCATGAGAACCAGAGATGCTAAAACTTTGGGGCATCAGTTAACCACATGGAGAGATGGGAACAGCTGATCCTGAAGCAAGTTGGGACATATCTAACTTTGGTGGTGCCATGGAAACACTTCTGGGTGAAATATCAAAGGTCAGTGGTAAATTAGAAGTATTTATGCATAAAATGTCTATTAGTGGTAATAAAGTTGATGAAATGCTTTATGACTACACAAATGGCATTTTGAGACTATAATAGCTGAATAAGGTGGCAAAGCAGTGTTTCACAGGTTATTAAATGAAACTGTCACTGTCAGGTTTAAGTCAGCTGAGGAAGAAAAGAGTTCATAGAGAATGAGCCTGAGTATGTTTGGATGGATCGTGCTCTGTTTGTGAACAGCAAAGTTGATAGCCAGGACTGGCTAGCAGACAAACTGCAAAGGAATCTGTGAAGCACAATGGACTCACTGAGCAGTGTAACTGGTGGCAGTTGGGAGGCCCCATCATATTATGGCACAGTTTGAGTTCTAGTACTTAAAAGAGTAAACACCAACTCTCCTTTGATAGAACAGCTTTTCTGAAAATTACTTTTCAGTTCAGTTGGCGGACAACACAATCTGTGGAAGTGAAACAATCAAACAATTCCAGTCTTTGTTAACATATCCTTGTGATTTACCATACATATATCATTTTAAACATTCCACACCTTGAACATAATATACACTGAAACACTTTAATTTTTCCCCACACCATGACTCACAACATACCCCTAGAATTTCATAAAACATTACTTTAAATACTTTTTTCTAGAGAAACACAACCAGAAGCACAGTTTGCATTACTAAAATGACGTTCACTCATTTTACACTTATTTCACTTTACCATATATAAACTAATGATTTCTCTACTCTTTCTGTTTTTATACATAAGACTGATAAGTGACACTATTAATATACATAATCCAAACAATTCAATTTGATGATAATGCCTCCTATTAATCATGCTGGTTTGCAGGGATTTGCTAATGAAACTATATTGTGACCTTTACAGGAGCTCCTCAAAGCATAACTATCTTGACCCAAAGCCAGATATCCCCATCTACACAGTGCTGTGGGTGAGTGAAATCCAAAATCCAAAAACTAGTGTCTTCACGTTTTGGTACCTGTAGTCTTGTTGCCTGTCTCATGACATCAGTTATCATTTCCTAGATACTCAGATGATAGGCATCCCTAGACGATATATAAACAGTCTGCTTTTGCAGCAGAATGTCTCCAGCATTCCAACTTGGTAGACCACCCCCATTTAAATAACATCAGAGGGGAATGCTCTCACATGTGTATCAGTTTGAGCATAGTAAATTGCATTATATAAAGGATGAATTTGGCAGAGTGTAATGTTAACATTTTAAGCCATACCTTTTTCTCAATCAGTATAGTTAAAGCATCATTCTATTTTGCTACAACCCTATTCAGACACTGGTCATCATTATCACCACTTTCTTTGTAAAACATGAGCTTACCTTAAGCTTCCTTTTATAATTATCCTTATTAATCACCCTTTTTTATAAGATGGAGTAAGTGATTCCCCCCCAGACATTATCCTACATCTTGTACTTTAAGTACCTGCAATGCTTTCCTCACTGTAGCTATTATTGTAGATATTACTACCACCTGAATTCAAAGCCTTGAAACTCTGCCTTCATAGTCTTATACGTCAGCATTGCATTTTTAAATAAACTCTAAACACCCATAAAGAACCAGTTTCATTTTCTGTCCCCAGAACTTCAAAAAGTAGATCTGAAATTTACCTGAGTATTTGTTGTCCGCCATATATGTCTCCAGTAGATATCTTCCTTTAGGAATATATTCCATTTCTAGACTTCAGCTTCCAACCACTTTTCCCAGCCCTCAGGATCCCATATTTAAGGATTTTTTGGACTTTGTAATGCTCCCTATACTTCCTTCCTTTTGTATTAAGCTTTCTATAAGCACCCATATTGGTCTTGGGTATATTGACATTTGACCACATCTTTGTAGTATTTGGTAAGATCTAGGAGACCCACACCCCCATATCTTGAAGGCAAGGTAAGTTTTTTTTCCTCTGGATCCTTGGGTGAGTTCCATCCTATAAAAAAAATAATAGTAAATACTGAAATGTATTCAAGTATATTGGATTTATGAATGTGTGGGAGATGCCAGAGGGAAAAAAAAAAGAATTTTAAGGAGTATATTCATCTTTATTGTTTTTAACCTCATAAAGAAGCAATTTTTTTTTTATTTTCCATTCCAAAATTTTGCATCATAAGCTTTCTAATAATGGTTTGACATTCGTATCTATAAGTAAAAATCTCTTCATATGTCATAGTAATCTGTAAACAATGGCATTTCAGAACCATATTTTCTTTTAGTCCATCTGTGGATTCTACAACAACGAATTAGCCATAATAGATAATACAAATATTTAGATTTTATGCTCATTTATTTCCATCCATAGGATATGGTATAGTTCCTGAATAATAGCTAAAGCCACGTTAAAACCATTCCCATGGTGGGACAACTATAAATTTGTGCCAATATGCCTAGGTGTGATATATGCCTATTTAGAAATTGCATGGAAAAATCCATTGCAATAACAAATACAATGGAGACAGTGAGCAACCGTGATGCATACCCACATCAAGTTGATTGCCCGCATCATATGCCCATTAGTGAAAAGATTTGCTTTAGGATTTCTGTAAAGTAGATGGCATTGTAAAGTAAATGTTTGGGAAAAATTCATAGTTTTCACTAAATACCACATAAAAGGCCATTTAATTGTATTAAAAGCTTTTTTAAAATCAATTAGCACAACACGTCTATTTATAATCTTAAATAAGCACAACGTTTGTATATTTAATCCTGTTTTACCAAATCTGGATTGTCTGTTCTAAATTTTATAAAATCTTGCTAGTGCTGTGAGGCAAATCCTGGTAATGTAATCATGATTCTATTGACTAAAATCTTTACATAAATTTTCAGATCCAGGTGAATCAATAATTTAGGTATATAACTGTTTGGGTGAACTTTAACCTTATTTAGTTTGAGAAACATAAGCACTTTAGGCTACATGCATATTACCTGAAACATTTCCTTGCATGTCAGAATCTTTATAATATTTCAACAAAGGTGATTCTAGCTCCCTTTTTCTTTAAAGAATACCAGTGTCAATTCTCCCAGCTCTGGTACTTTCCCAGAGGTCAGCCCTTCAATAGATACAATATATCCCCCTACGTTATTTCTCCTGCCAATTTCTTTGCATCCAGCAGTGTTGCTTTAGACAATTGTATCATTATGATTGTTTACAGATATTTCCTTATCCTCACTTCAGCTAGTCTGAATTATTCTCCTTATTATTTCACAAGAATTTTATTAATATGTTTTTGATCCATTTGGGACTATGCCATTCTAGTCTCTTTGTCCCAAAATTGTCATTTCCCTCTTTGTCCTAAAACTGTCATGTCCCTAATTATTTTCTTTACCTTATATGCTATTTTTTTTTGTAATGCAGTGCCTTTTGCCCATTAAAAACAGTTACAACTCTCCAATTTCTCATCAGTTATTTGGTAATGCAATTTTTTTCCACATTACTCCCTTTCAGAATCTCCTTATTTTTTACACTGTTGTTACTTATAATCATTCCCTGGTTATATTACTCACCCTTCTTCCTAACTTATTGTCATCAGCCCTTTTTATTCCTTTTGATGAACCAATACCAATGCTAGCCATTTTATGTTTATCTTAAAGAACCTCAAGTTAAACTACATCGGCTCATCCCAGTATGATTTGATCCCCTGCCTTATTATTTCCTGGGACTTGACCACTTTTACTATTAGTGCATCAAAAGGTCTATTCAGCTAACCTATCCCAGTTTAGAAGCCATGTAAGTATATATATATTTTTTTCCCTATGGGGTGTGTCATTTTCCTCCCGTTCACCAGTTCAAAGTCATTCATAATGATTCTAAGCAAAGCTGTGTTCTTCTGATTCCTACCACGATCCTCTAGTAACTTATCCATGACAAGGTCTACAACTGTATTAAAATCCTCTCCAGTTACAGTGACAGCCACTTTTTCCTTACCTTCCTCAATGCTGACCCACAGCAACTTTCAAGTCTCCAGTAATTCCATAACCTCCACAGCCCCTGTTTATCTTTATTATCTTGGATTTCCTGTAAACAAAATAACTTTGCTTTACTTTTTGTAAGTATAGTTAAAATTTGCCATTATTTCACAGGGCACTCCAATGGCACCTACATTAAATTGTCAGTCCTACTACACTTGTCCACTGTCTTGTACTAGTCCTACCCCTTAACTGCCCTTTTGTTTCATTAGGAAGTTCTTTGGTTAGTCATCCATAGATACTTACTTGAAGTTTCTGATCCCTGGCCAGTCTGTTTGTATTTTAGTTTTAGTTCGAAATCCTTCTAGCACAATGAATGTTAAACCAAGGTACAAACAGAACAGTACCCTTACCTATAGGCTTTCATCTAGTTTTTACCATTTTTTGAAACAAACAATATTATCTGACAATTTGTTATACAACCCTGTAGACAAAAAAGTATTATGGTATTCTTAAACAGTTCTTGAGACTACAGTCTTAGTCACCTCTGAACATTGCCATCACTAGAATCGCAAATGTTATATATAAAACACATATAACCTTAAACCAATGTACCTTACCAGTTTTAATGGTGTGTTGAATACATCATTATACATTGTACAATTGATCATATATAATGGACCTTGTAAATTGCCAGGATTTTACCAACAACAAACCTTCAAACCACATTTATGCCAATGCACAGGTTGGCTCATCATCTTATTTCTTATACTGGTGTTCCATACACACACACACACACACACACACACACACACACACACACACACACACACACGGAGAAGGGAGGAAGAATGGAAAAGAAAAGTCTAAGGTGCAGTAATTACATTACTCTTCTAGCATACCTCTCAACCTCTAAGTGCAAGAAATCTGGAGAAAACCTGACAAAATTCAGGGGATTACAAAATGGGGGACAAAGGCTCCAAAATAGGGGCATATTTTAAATATTGCTCTTATAAACTTAGAAAGTTGCTAGAGTAGCAGGGTCTGTGTTAGCATACATTTTCTGAAGGATTTAAAGTCTGAAACTCGAACATATGTCCTAATTTCATGACTTCAATCCTCAGATTATCCCTGTGATTTGCCAGAAAAACACAAATTTTATGAGGAACAGACCATAAATATGAGGCAAAAATCTGGACAGTTGAGAGGTATGTCTTCTAGGTTTAATAGCCTCATTCAAGCTTGTTTGGACCCAAAAGCTTCCACCTGACAACAATTCAGGTGTTTAATGGAATAGTACATCACAAGATCCTGCTGGAGTACTTCATCTGGTGTTGACAGATTATGGCTCTGCTACCTCTATTTCTGGACCCTGGAAATCTATTATCACCACTCAGTCCTCGTGGCTAGTGATTCATAGTGATTTGACACCTCACTATAACTTTTGATTTATGTTCCTGCCAAACATGCCGGGGCTACTTTTCTTGTAGAGCCTTTTTAGGTCTCCATAATCTTTGAGGGGGAAGGGTGTTGTTGCTCTTGCCATCCATTTTGAAAGACTCCAAACAATAATCAGCTATAATCCTAGCATTAGCGGTTATCTCTGAAAATATATATTTTTTAGGTCTTGCTTTGTTGCGGTGTATTTTTCCATTTCTTCTATGGAAGAAATGTGTGCACTTTATTGTATTTTGCTAAACAGAACATGCTGGAAATATTAGCTGTACTATAAAACCCTTCTCTTTGAAAAATTGTAGATAGGTCCAAGAACTTTTCTTTAAAGAAATAATGACATGCTTTATTCTGGCACCAGCTTCATGACATCTCCCCCTTAATTTAAGCACAGACCCTGACATTTTGGCTTTTAGCATGTTTTTTTTCTCAGAATAGTTTAAGCATTTGAATATGAACTGTCTGGAATACCTGGCATTTGGCATCCTGGGAATTATTCTGTGAGTTAAGTTAAATAGGTACCATTTGAATGCTGCTATTTTTTGTCAGTTCATCTGCTATAAGTAAGGCTCTGAGGTTATTGCCTTCAGTGTGTTCCGGCATACCCAGAATCCTAACATTATTACACTTCACCCTATTTTCCATATCACCCAGTCTGGAATCAAATTCCCTTACTGTGTGTTGTAGCTGCAGAGACTTATCATCACACTTCTGCAGATCACACTTTTTTCTAGGATTTCCTGCTATTGTGCAGTAATGAGGGGATGAAAATGGTAGAGCTACGACGCATGATTAATTGTGGTGATTTTAATATGTGCTATGTCCATTGCTAAGCAATTAAATTATTTGGAAAGGGTTTCCAAAGTTTATTTTATTTGTTTTATATCATCTGCAATATTCTAGGTCATCTCTACCATCTTGCTTTCCTCCAAGAAGCTGCAAGTGGATTATTTAAAAAATAAAAAGTGGAAAACTAAATCAACTCCAAATAAAATGCCTAATTTATGATCTGGAAGTCTTCTGTCACTGAGTTATACTGCCTGAAACCCAAATGGGGCTGTTTTGGATATTTTTAATTCACAAGACAGCATGAGAGCATTGGGAACATAGAAGAAGTCATCTATGTTCATACACCTGTGCATGTCTCCAAAGCATAAAATGTGAGGTTAACGTCAAGATGCTATATCCAGCCCTCATCAAGGTATTTTTACCACAGGGATTGGAACTTTTCATTGATACACAAGAAGCACTGAACTGTTGATCTGAGTTTGAATCCAATGGAGAAAATCTTTTAAGGTTAAGATGTTCTATTCACCCCTCATCAAGATAGTTTTATTACATTGATTGAAACTTTTCATTGATACACAAGAAGTACTAAAATGTTGATGTGGGTTTGAATCGAAAGAGGAAAATTATTGTCTTTATGCAACAGTCTGGAGAACAGACTGATTATTTCATACCTCAAGTAATGGAAATTTACTGACGCAAAACAGAGTAAATGTACAGAATATTAACAAAGTTGTGTTTCACATAAATAGAGTATAAGCTATGCTGTTTTTTTAGAGGTATAAAGTCCTGGCTTAAGCCCCTGGCAACCCATGTTCATATAGTGTTTATGGAACCTTGATAGCAGGGTAGAGGTGGGTGGGTGTGCCTATCTTAGGGGTAGGGTATTTGCTAGGTGGATCTTCTCATGGAGCCCTAGTGGAGACCAGGGTTTAAAGAACATTGCTGTACTGTGGTAATCAGAGAAGCACAGTTGGTATGGTGCCTATATCCAGGCATTCCCTCAGCTATACCTCCAGGACTACCTAACCCAAAACACAAGTTACAGTCAGCACAGGGATGGGGCTTAAAAAATCTGTCACTCCCTGCTTTGTGACAACACCTCTCTTGAACCATCCCACTCTGTAGTGGTGGTAGGTGCAGGCCCCTATAGCCTGTGCAAAAAGCATTGTCTGGATTTGTATGAAGGTGTTCTTCCAGTTGGGGTACCCTCCAGGTTCAGTTAATACTGGGATCCTATCAAGGTGTGGGAAGTATGTAAGCTGGGATTATGGGATACAAGAAAAAAAGATGCTTGAATTCAGCAGCAGTAAAAAGAAAAAAATGCAAAAAAATGTATATTAGAGCATGCTGATAAATTATTTGCTGAGTGACTTGTATGTTATATGAGAATGTTTTATGATTCTTGTCTTCTACATAATGCAGGAAGGGTTTGATGATATTTTGCATAAGCTAAAGTCAAGTTTTGCTACAATTACTTCACTGCCAGGAAATTCCATGAGAGATTTAAATAATTACCTTTCATGATGATGTTCTATCTTCTGTTGAGTGTCATTTATGTAGTGCAAGGATTTTACTAATTGTCATTCTGCTCTAGGTGCACTTGCATTCCAGAAGCTACTTATTGAGAATGGTGCTGGATGTTACACAGGTATAGATTTTTATGGTGCCGAGTTGCCAGCCCGATGCCCAACCTTCAGCAAAGGTACACCCATTCATGCATGTCTTTTGGAGGCCACTCGACATGGGCATGCCTTCGCTGAAGGTTGGGCTTCAGGCTGGCAACTCAGCACCATAAAAATTGACTGCTAATCATTAGCGGACTGGATTTCCGCTGTAGCGACACCTAACCAGGAAAAGCCAAAAAGACAAACAAACTGCAGTCAAGCAAAGTTTATTTATTTAAAGTTTAGAATGAGTAAATGCATGTATATTGGTTACTGGTGGGTGATGGGGAAGGAAGCAGTGTATACTAAGCCAGTATTGGGGATTCACATGAAGAGCAGTGCTGCTGGGGTCACACAACAGAAGAATGATCTGAAGATTTTCTAGATTTTAACAGCGGTACATGTTATTTCATTAATCATGGCTGGACAGCCTAGATTGTGAAGTGCAATGCAAGCAAAGCACAGCATAGCTGCTGGGCTGTGCAGGGTGGCTATTCAACATATGACTTTCCTCTGTTGCAACAGGAGATATGAGGCCTGTTATTGTAGCTTTCAGGTAAACACACCTAGACTCAATAATGATCCATACATAATTGAGTATAATTTCCTATAGCTGTAAGTAGGGACTTATAGGGCCATAAGCAGTGAGGAATGGTGACTGGTTTTATGGTATACTCTGCAATAGTCTGACTATAGCTACTGATTGGCTTACCCATGTAAATGGGCAAATTGGTTAAAAGAAGGGTGTCAGGACAAGGTCATAAAGTTAGAACATCATTTATTAGTTTTCTGTGGCATTCTGAGTTACAATATATGGTTGAGTTTCTATAAATTTTATTTGTAATATGTTGAGGTCTAACTATCCGAGACTTTCCATTTCATTAAAGATCCAGTAGGAAAAAAATATGGTTCATAACCAGGCTTGAAATATTAACAGTAATGTTGTACAGATGTCAAAAATAAAATGAGTTTTTCTTTCTATACTCTATCATTCATCTCAGTGAATTACTTGACAAATACAAAAGCTCCCAAAATTATTTCTCTTTCCATTCACACATTTGTTGGTGGGGGCTGTAAAACTAATATAACAAAAATGTAGCAGAAAGGCTGATGACTGGCAGGAGGAAGAGGACAGAAAGACAAGAAAATAAAAAAGAAAAGGCCAGAGATTGTCTGCCACACTGACAATGGGACAGCAGGACATGAGTGTACAGGAGCCGGACAGTCCTCTCTTGTAGGTGATCCAGGTACACTGCAGGAAGGAGTCACTGTTGTTTAGTACAGTAATAAAAATGACTGTCAGAAAAAAAGCAAAATATTTTGAATTTAGAATTAAAGAACCAGGCATTGCAAAGACCAGTGTCTTAGCATTACATATCAATGATGGATCTCAGAAATATGTAAATGATGGGGGCAACTTATCCAGTCACTGTTACAGACCAAATGTTAAACAATTAATAACTGCTCAAAGACCACACAGAACCTCAGGAACAAGACCTTCTATCAAAGATAAAGACAGAAAAAATTTGCTTTTTAGAAATGATACATTAAAGAATACCAAAATAAGGACCAAATATGCCAGATCCCTGCTGTAGCTATTCTACTAAAGTAAATGGTACCTACTGCAAACCATACTGGCTGCTTACTGAACATGGCAAGCAGGTTTAGAGCTGAATGGACAAAAGTTTTACAAAAATGCAAGATACTGTACTCAGACTTTGACACGGGCCATTGAACTATGGTCAGTGAAGAAGGAAAAGCAGCAATGACAAAGAAATCATAAAGTAAATTAAATTAAAAAAAAACTTTTGCAGACAAATTAAGAATAGCAAATGTAACCTTAATTGTGGTAATGTCAAATTTAGTATTTTGTGCCAAAAAGGGATACTTAGAAGAACTCAAAAATGGGGATTCCCTTTCCACTACAGAACTATTAAAAGACTATAATCCTGCCCTGAAACAGCTTCAGCTGTGAAAGACACTGCCAAGCATTTAAGTCCAAAAACTGAAAATAAAATAATATGCTTTCTTTCTAAACATGTAATAAATAAAAAAGTGTCATAGAATTACAAATTTACAGTTTTATTCTGTTCAGATAAATAATAAATAATATACAACTCATAATATCTCTAAGGCTGGTCAGTTTACAAAAGTCATCATATATGTCTCAGCTGCTAGACATGAAAGGAAGAGAGCTGTCAAGAATAAATGCGTAATAATCTTTTTCTAGATGTTAGTGCAATTAAAGATCAGAGTGCTTCAGATTTTAAAGGAAAATAATTGTTTGAATTGACTATAAAGAGACTATGCAACAGATAAGTTTCATAGCTAGCTTTTTAATGATATCACAACAAAACACATTATCTATTCTGGAGTGCACTAACAAATTTTACATAAAGAAGAAATTATTGCTTTGTTTTCAGTGTACTGCACACAGTCTAAATGAACACAGCAAATGTGTTTCAGACATTAAAAAACATTTAGATGAGGGGGGGGCGGAGCCTAATGGCTAACTGAGAGCAGCTTGATTTTGAGCTCTTCATACTCATAGTAGAAAATACAGGAAAAACTAAATATATTTAAAAAATTTTGGGTAAATATCGAAGATGAAGTAATTTATAACAAAACTACCAATTTTGAAGAAAAAATTCTGAAATTTTCCTGTCAAATACTACAGAGGACATTCCAAACTGTTTGAAGATGAGTAACTCCAAGAATTCACACTCAGACTCTATTATAAAAAAGAGATGCAACAGATATCTGCTACTTTGCTGGACTTATCGCTAAAAATGGACAGATGTACTGAAAATCTAGAAAGTCTTAAAGATAACTGCCAAAAACAAACAGAAGTTTTTAAAGAAATCTTACAACAGCAACAAATAAAAATATCAGACATTGAGACTTCCTTAAGTGATGTTGATGGGAGGTTAAAAGAAAGTGAACTACATACTCAATTTCTGCTACAACAGAACACTTGGTTAATAAATAAAGTTGATGATATAGAGAATAGAGAAAGAAGGACAAACATAAGGATTTTTGATCTTCCAGAGAAATCCAAAGGTGACGACATTATCTCATTCTTGAACTCTTGGTTTCCTGAAGTTCTCAGACTAAAAGAAGGCTTATCTTATGGGATAGAAAGGGCACACAGAGCTATCGGTAAGCCACTTTCTATTTCTTCTAAATCAGCTCCAAGATCCATAGTAGTTAAATTTCTTTCTTTTATGGATAAAGAGCTTATACTGAGATCTGCATGGAGGAAAAGTCCTGTTATGTATAAACAGTCATTATTAAGATTTGATAATGACTATTCAACAAGAGTTCTGGATATAAGGAAGAAAACATGGCCATTAGTAAAACTTTTAAAACAACATAAAATCAAAGCGCAGCTCTCTTATCCAGCCAAAATAAGAATCCACTATAACAATGACATGAGAACATTCAATAGCATAGAGGAAGCCACATCTTTCATAAAGAATAATAACATAATTCCACTACCTGAAGAAATGGACTGGTTAAATTCATCTTCTTTAAAAAGGGCTCCAGGAAAAAATATTTGGTCGGAGGCAAGAGAAAAAAAGAAACAAAAGACTGACAAAAAGAACTCTGATTATACTATTTCTCTCAAAGTATCAACTAAGGTATGATTATAATATATTAAAACTAAACTCTTTAATACACTAGTATAAAGCAGTTCTTTTTTTCTTTTTTCTTTTCTTACTTAATTGTTTAGTTTAATATAATACTTAAATGTTAGTACTAATTAATAACTTATTAAAGCCCTGAAGTATATACTTATTCTCTATTTACTTATTCTCTAAATACTTATTCTCTATATACTTACTCTCTAAATACTTATTCTCTATATACTTATTCTCTAAATGCTTGAAAACAATAACCAATGAAGTATACTAGACATTCTTTTTATTTTGTCACTAAGCTTTTAATATAAACTGCCCTTTTAAATGGTTTTCTCTATACAACTACTCAGTTGATAAATTAAGGCACTTTCAATGCCTGAATAAATATTATCATTTTTAGTAATCACATTTATGTTATTTTAAAGTGCACATTCAAAATTCATTGATTTATTTTGATGTAGAGTATTGTGATAAAAATGTTATACAATAGAATCACTCATGAACATTTTAGATGTATTCAGTATATTACTGTATTATTTGAAAGTAAAAAACATCCACGAGCCTTCTGCTCAGTTATTTTTAGTTTCCTTATCTAAAAAGTTGTTCACCGCTTCATACATTACAAGAGATATATTTAACTGTACATAGATGTAATTTAAGTTACTGGCCAGAAGACAGCATATAAATACACACTATTGCAGAGTTTTCCTTTTTAACACTGCTGTATCTTTTTTATACAAGTGTTTGGTTACTAGAATAGTGCAAAATAATAATTTATTTAAAAGTGCACATTCAAAATTCATTGATTTAATTTGATGTAAAGTATTGTGATAAAAATGTTATACAATAGAATCACTCATGAACATTTTAGATGTATTCAGTATATTACTGTATTATTTGAAAGTAAAAAATATCCACAAGCCTTCTGCTCAGTTATTTCTAGTTTCCTTATCTAAAAAGTTGTTCACCACTTCACACATAGCACGTGATATATTTAACTGTACATAGATGTAATTTAAGTTACTGGCCAGAAGATGGCGTGTAAATACACACTATCACAGTGTTTTTTTCTTTAACACTGCTGTTTCTTCTCTATACAAGTATTTGGTTATTAGAACAGTGCAAAATAACAATTTATTCAAAAGTGCACATTCAAAATTCATTGATTTAGTTTGATGTAGAGTATTGTGATAAAAATGTTATACAATAGAATCACTCATGAACATTTTAGATGTATTCAGTATATTACTGTATTATTTGAAAGTAAAAAAAAAAAAAAAACATCCACGAGCCTTCGGCTCAGTTATTTTTAGTTTCCTTATCTAAAAAGTTGTTCACCACTTCATACATAGCACACGATATATTTAACTGTACATAGATGTAATTTAAGTTACTGGCCAGAAGATGGCATGTAAATACACGCTATTGCAGAGTTTTCCTCTCTAACACTGCTGTTTCTTCCCTATACAAGTATTTAGTTACCAGAATAGTGCGCTATCATTGCCTGAATAAATATTGTTGTTCTTCGTGAATGCTTTTATGTAGCTTAGAGGTACACATTTACAATTTGTTAATTTGAATTAATGTAAAGTATATTAATGAAAATATTATAAAATGGAACCACTCATGAACATTTTGGGAAACATCTAGAACATTAAAGTATTATCTGAAGGTGGACAGTATTCATAAGCCTTCTGCTCGGCTTTCTCAGTTTTTTCATATGAAAAGTTGTTCACCGTCCACATTCATAAGCACGCAATATATCCTAGTGTGTTTAGATGCAATTTAAGTTACTGATCACAAGATGGCGTGTAAACACACACTATCGCAGAGTTCTTTCCTTAACACCGCTGTTTTGATTACAGTAAAGGAAGCGTTTGCTTCAATTATTCTCACACTTCATATATTCTTTCGTATTTTATTAAAAATTTATGGTTTATTATCAATCTTAGTTAATATCTCATGCAAGTATAGCGTTAGATCTGCTTTGAAGACAATGCTATTATAACAAGAAAGATAGTGAATCATTTAAATACTGTTGTATCTTAATGGGTGAGTGTCTGGTAAAAGTATAATACATGTGCTCTGTGAACACATCTAACTGACACTGGGTTAGATGAGTTTCTTATAGTTGTTAACTTGTATAGAAATGGAAAAAGAGGGAAGGAAAAGGGAAGGTGAAGATCCTGAGTGTCAGCTTACTGGGAATTATACTTTCATTTATCTAAAGATTGCTTTATCATACTTGTTATTGTATAAAAGAAGTACTATACGTAAAATGTTTATTATAAATGATTAGTTATGGGACAAGAGTGCTATTGCACCATTATCAAGGTAGATTTCCTTTGCAAGTATAATTCTAATTTTGACCTTTCTTCTTTCTGTTTTATAGTTTTAACATATAAGTTGAGACCCTTTGCTAGTTACCAGACGTTCACTACATTTGTGATAAGCAGAAGTCAATATTCTGATATGTGTGATCTTTAAATTGAACTTAATAGAGAAAATCTTATGAATAATAACTTACTAATAACAGAACTACAAAAGATCACATATAAGTAATTTAGGAGTGAAATGTTTTACACATTTTATTAATTTTAGATTGTGGAACTATCAGAGTTATAAAACTGACATTGACTGAAGAATGAGAAAATGCTTTAATGTAAAGCACTATAAATATTGCTTTAATTCTAACTGTTATTATATTAAATCTTATAAATGAATATTATTGTCTGTAAAGACTTTAATTGGTTTTGATAAAGTGGTTAGCTATATGTCAATTAACTTCACTATGCTGATGTAATACCTTATATAGATCTAAAAATATGTAAAACAATCTCTTTTATTTTAAACAGTATCTATCTGTCATACTCACTCTACTTCTTGTTATTATTAATAACAATGTTAAATATCACTAATGACAATTAATGATCTGACATTTGCTAATATATTATTTAAAATTGGTAATTTGCAAAAATTTTATAATATTAATGAAAAATGAACATCTAATATATTGTTAAAGTAATTAAATGTCTTATTTAAAATTGTTTGCAATTTGAAATAATATCTCATTTTAGAATCTAATTAGTAATGAACAAAACTTCACAGACTAGGTATATATGTTATTTACATAATAAGTGTATCTTGTTCTCTGGTTTTAGTTTTCATTTTTTCGAGGAGCTCAATTTAAAGCAACATTTCCTCATTAATGCAACTATTATTATTGAGGGTAAATCTGTTTGAACTTTTAAGTCCAAACAGATTTGAGGTGCTAGACACTTCATGTTTGGGATTTGGAATGGTAAAATCATTAATTGTTTATTCAATTTATGTTAGCATAATGTTTTCAGCTTTTTAATTTTTCAGTGGTCCAATTTGAAATTTTTTTAAGCATAAATAGAAATAAATATATTCATTTCAAAATAACTTTTAAAAGAAAGGATAAATCTAATACTCAAAACACATTAACTTCCAAGGTAAAACAAAATTTCAAGAACAAACAATCCAAAAGTACAAATAAGTACTTAAAAAAATGACAGATACAACTTTATTATCTATAAATATTAATGGTTTAAATAATTCTATAAAAAGGTCAAATTTTCTAAGATATTTGAAATTACAAAAAGCACAAATCATATTTATACAAGAATCTCATTTTAAAAGAGATGATAATTTCACATGGAAACCTAGTGACTATCTAATTCTTTCTCACTCCCTTTACAAAAAAAAAACAAGAGGAGTTATAATTTTATGGAAAAAAAGTGTAGTTATTCCTCAGATCATTTACAAACACGAAGATAAAGAAGGGTTAATATCAATTGTAATAATAAAATATCAAAATAGAATTTGGACTGTAATAAATATATACTGGATTCCTGGAATAGGATTGTCTACGATTAAAAAACACATAGAATTAATTAACAAAGTAAATAAAGGTATGATAATAATGGGGGGAGATTTCAATTGTATTCTAGATAACTCTGAAACAACTAATAAAAGAAAGTTACGTCTCACACCCGTAAGTAAATATTTCAAGAGATGGTCAGAAAGCTTAAATCTAATAGATACATTTAATTTTAAAGATTCTAACTCATTAAGTTACACACACAGCGATTATCGCTTTAATACTAAAACAAGAATAGATAAAATATTGGTCTCCTCTGATTTAAACAGTAGGATAACAAAATTTTCTATTATCCCATGTCCCCTTTCAGATCATAATGCTTTAATTCTTAAACTACAAATTGATTTCAAAAGATTAAACACTATAACTAGAATACCAGCTTACATCCTTAAATTAAAAGAGTTTAAACCTTGACTAGATTTAGAAATCAAATATTTCTTAGAAACAAATCCTATTAACGATACAAATAATATAATAACTTGGGATACACTCAAGGCTTTTTTGTATGGCAAGATTATAGGCTGGTTTAAAAATAAAACAAAGGAATGGGAATCTGAATTGCATAACATACAAAAACGAATAACAGAAATAAATACAAGTTCTTATGATGTAATAGATTCTCAGGAAAAAAAAAAGAAATTATAGATTTAAATAAAAATACAATGAATTCCTCACTCATAAAACAAATCTAGCTTTGGGAAAACTAAAATTTGCTTCAATGTCAACTTCTCCAAAACACTTACATAATCTAGCAATGAGAATTAAAAAGCAGAACTTAGAAAATAACATCATAAATATAATACATGAAGGAAAGGGGAAAAAAAGGTATCTGATGTGAATGATATTCTTGAAGCTTTTAAGTTCTATTATGCTAAGCATTATGGAAATAAAGATAATAATATTTTATTTTCAGATCAGAAATTTAATAGTTCCTTAATAAAAAAACTACCTGACCAATTAAAAGTAGAAATGGACAAGCATATCTCCATAAAAGAAATAAAAGATATAATTAAAGTAAGTAAAAACAACAAATCACCAGGAATGGATGGAATAATAATGGAATTATATAATTTTTTTCCAAATTCAGCAATTTCTCCACTTCATAACATGCTAAATGATATTCAAACTCAAATGATTACTCCACCATCCTGGAAATATTCACTAGTTACCCCTATAAAAAAAGATAAAAGCGATCCATCCCAATGTAGTTCATATAGACCTATCTTTCTGCTTAATAATGATTATAAAATCTTTATGTCTATCTTAGTAAATAGAATTAAGAAATCCCTGACTAAAATCATAAATGAAGACCAAACAGGCTTTATATTTGGAAGACACACATATGACAATATTCAGAGAATTTTAACCATTATAGAAGCTTTGAACATAGACAATTCAGAAGCTCTTATAATCACATTAGATATAGAGAAAGCATTTGATTCGGTAAACTGGAAGTATCTATTAAAAATTTTGGAACTTTTTGAAATCCCATTAAACTTTATAAATTTAATAAAGAATATATATAAAGACAACCTGGCTTATGTAAAATTAGGCCCATTTACCTCGGAAGCTTTCAAAACAACTAAAGGCTCTAAGCAAGGTTGCCCTATGTCTCCCATCCTGTTTGCCCTGGCGATAGAATTATTTGCGTCTGCAATACGAAGTGATCTAAAAATAGAAGGAATTAACTTTTACAATAAATTTAATTCTAAAATCATGTTATTTGCTGACGATATATTGCTGACTTTAAGACCGAATGAAGAGTCCATGCAAGAATTAGAGAAACAAGTAGAAGATTTTTTTTTCCATTTCAGGTCTTTGTTTCAATAAATCCAAATCAAAACATATACTTCTAAATAAAATAGATGACTTGCATCTGAATAAATATCAAATAATTGGAGAAAAGGTTTCTTCACTAGAATATCTAGGAATTCTTATATCTGAGAACATAGATACTACCATGACCTTAAATTATAATAAAATCCAAAATTTAATTCAAAAACAAGTTAATAGCTGGAATAAATTAATGTTAAACTTGGAAGATAGGTTACAGTTAATAAAAATGATATTACTACCACAAATAAACTATATAGCATTAGCAAACCCTATTTTATCAGATAAAAAAGTTATAAAGACAATACAGAAACTTTTAATGGATTTTCTTTGGTATCCAAAAAAGAATAGAATTGCATTCTCACATCATATTAGACCCTGGGACTTGGGAGAAATTACATTTCCAGACATAGAAACGTATATTAAAGCTTCCATCATTAAACTTATACTAAATTGGGTAAATCCAAATTATTCATCTGCATGGAAAATTTTACATTTAACTTTCTTCTTAAATGAAAACAAAATATTAAAAAATATGGATTTGGAGAATTATAACAACATATTTTGGCATGTACTATGTCATAGCTTACAAAATAAAACAACAAATCCCACTAATTTATCATATCTGAATAATATTTATAATCTATTTAGAAAAATTATAATTACAAATCCAGATATAAAATTATGGTTCAATCTTTTAATACCATTTAAAACATCAAAGAATTTTAAAGAAAAAATCCAAGAAAAAATACTCATTAATTGGGAATCCAAAAACTTTATTTACTGGTTTCAATGCTTAAATAATCACAGTACTTTAACCACCCAACAAGTAATAAATGAGTTTAGTATATCTGAAATAGACAGAACAGAACTTCAAAAAATACTACAATATGCAAGTGATTTATGTAGAATTATTAATGGTTCAAGCTTTAATACTATACCTAAGTTCATAAAATATATGCAAGAATCGATTTATGGAAATCATAATAAGCTAATTTCTATATCTAAAATATACAAAATTTTAATAGTGTATAAAACCAAAATAGGTCAAAATGTTGTGAACATTTTAACAAAGGACTATTACTATCACCCCTCACAGTGAGTGAGTGGGCAATGCAAAGTGGCCTGAGAACACACCTACCTTAAGCCCTTACAGAATCCGACACCCTATCCATCCCAATCTGTATTGCTGTGAGTTCTAGTCTATGCATGATCTCATTAAGAACTCCATCCAACATCCTCCCTTCCCCTGAATAGGCACACCCATCCTCTCTGACTGTAGTTGCCTGGGCCATAGTCAGGGCTGTATCCCTCTACAGCACTGGTGTGGCTTTGTTTTGTATTTATGAACTTTAAATAACTATACAGATAGAGGTTTATATAGAGAGATGTCAGTGCTGTAAGCCTGAATTGTATACAAATTGCATTGCACTGATTGCAGTGGGTACCACTTCCCTGAAATCTAAAAATCAACCTTCACTTTTTTCAAAAATATTATACAGTACAGCCAAGCCTAAAAGGGGATTTACATGTTTCACTTAACTGGGACTTTTGTGGGTTTGTAATGGTTTATATGCTATGCATTTTTAGCGATATCAATGAATGGTTTAGGTGCTACAGTCACAATTGTATATCTCTGATGTAATGTGGTTTCACTGTAAGTGCAACTTAGTGGTTCAGTTTTGAATTAATGTGTTTCTATTTAACAATAGATGAAGTCCATAGGCATTATTGTGCAAATTCATTTTCAGCAATCATTTATAAAATACCTCACCCTCGTGTATTATACAAGGCATTTTACAGGGTGTCATGCAGGGTACATTTTCTTGACTCCAGACGCATGTATTTCGGTTCAGCCTTTAACACACAGTTTCTTTTATTGTCTATCTGGATTGGGCTGAAAAGACAATTTGAAGTATGCTTAGGAGACCGACAAATTTCAGAGCTACACAGTTAAGGCTCTTATACGTAGCACAAACAGAAAACTATAAAGCAAAGTGGAACGAGATGATGATGAAGTAGTGGGGAAGCTCAAGAAACAAGGAGAGACTGGGATTTTGGATGCTGGCCTTTAAGAAGAATAACAATAATCATACAGAATATTATGTCCATAAAGTAGCAGAAAGTATTCTAAGAACTACACCAACATGGGAATGGAGAAAGAAAAGTCTGCCGATAGGGATGACTGCAATTAGGGATACAGACAACTGGGATCAAATAAATAGAGATGGAAAGAAGATAGAAGAGGAAGATGCCAAGGATTTATTTGAACTGCAGGTTAGAGATTGCCTTCCCTATCAAGGATTGATATCAGAGTATAGGCAAAGAGAAAGAAACAGGGGGTTCCTAAACAAAAGACCAGCACTGGTAGAATTTTTAGTAGAATCTAAAATAGAAGCTGCCATTAAGAAAGGAATAATTAGTAGACCATATAAAATACTGCATGATAACTATAAGAATCAATCAGAGAAGGTTAGAAAGGATTGGGAAGAGTGACTAGATAAGCAATATATAAGTAAATAATGAAAGGATATATGTAAGTCTCCCAGATATGCAACAAAATCTAGAATATTTAGGATTGTTGCTTGGAAATGTTTACATAGGCATCTTTATACTCCAAGTAGAATCCAGAGATTTTTTCTTCAAGTAAATAGTAAATGTTGTGATGGAGAAGAAAGAGGCAATTGGGAAAACTGGGAACATATTTTCTGAGAGAACAATGAGTTAATGCACTTTAAAGATTCCTTGCAGGATGCACTGTCGAAGATGCTGGGTGGACAGATTGGTGTGACAAGGGAGATGATTTTTCTGAGCTATTGTATAGAATCAGAATTGCCTAGACATGGTAAGGCCTTGCTGTCTCTAATTAAGGTGGCTGCCAAAAAAGCAATTACTAGAAAATGGAAATCAAAATCTCAACCAACTATACTAGAAGTAGTGAATATAGTAACAGAGATAAAACAACTAGAAATGAGATCTTTACAAAAGGGTAGGAGCAAGCTACATAGGAAAAAATAGGAATTGTGGGAACAATACATGCAGGGAAATTGAGTAATGTATGTAATGTTGCTTAGGTTGTATGATATATATCAATATATGTAAAGCATAATGTTTGTTAATTTTAAATTGTTAATACAGTTTGATTACTTTTATATAAATGTACATGTGCCTATGTCACAAGTTATAATTCAATAAAGGTGTTTAAAAAACAAAAAGATAATAGAAGAATGGTTACTTACATTTGGGGTAGATAATCAACATTTTAATTTTAGTGGGTCTACTGCTAAAATCCAGATACAGCAAAGAGTAGTATAACAAGCAAGTGCTGGCTTGATTCTTTAGCAATTTGTGAGGGAGTGATGTCAAAACATTTGACATGAAGTCTCTTATTTCTGCTGTATTCCTTATGTGAACAGGATGCTGGTCCCATTAGTATACATGTGTGTTCTGTAAAGATACATCAGACCAATACCTCTACTAGCGTTGGATGTCAGTTTATATTTATTCCTTCTAGTTTGCAGGTTGTCAACAGGAGGGCAATGGTCTATAAACTTGCCATTAAGGAAGATAGTATATAGCTAAAGAACATACCTCTCTCTTACAGGAAGCCATGCTTCCCTAAGTCAGTCACAGTTGCAATCTATTTTGGAGGCCAGTAATATGAGCCTGTGGATTTTATTGGCTAGATTCTGAAGATCATGCATTTTTTTGACTGCAGATAATAAAAAGGCTTGGCCCCTTTCAGTTGCTCACAATCCAGATGCTTATTTAAAACTTGCTGAAATGTTTATTCAATCAATTTTCCCATGCTTCTTTGCTCTCTACACTCTGAGGGGATGCGTGGAGGTTCAAAGGTAGTGCAGTTATAGTTGACTCTAGATAACATCTTGTAGAAAAACTGTGATTTATTTTCTCTCTGCAACTGCTACTTCTCTGAACTGAGCTGTCCTCAGAGCATATACAGACAGCAGGGTGGATCAGTAGTTAATGGTAATGTCTTTTGGCTTTTCCCGATTATGGGTTGCCACAGCAGAACTCCGGTCTGCTAATGACTGGCAGTGGATTTTTATGGTGCCGAGCTGCCAGCCCGATGCCCAACCTTCAAGGAAAGCACACCAATTCAAGCACGCAACTACCTGCATGTCTTTAAACATCACTCGACCACGGGGAGGACATGCAGACTCCTTCTCCTAAAACTCACCAGGGACAGAGATTAAGTTCTGATTTCCATTCATACTGCACAGTTTTCACTTCTGTAGACTGTTAGCATGTTCTCTCTACATGGCATTTTCCCAGATCATACATGAAAAGAGCCTGTCATGACTAGTTCATTTTATCCAGTTAATAATAATGAATAAAGAAAAATAAATAAGAAGGGTGCGGCTGCATGCAGTGGTGAGGTCCCCTGCAAAAAGAATTTGGTGATCTTGTGAAACTGACAATTGCATGAAGGTAACTTCCTTCAAGTACACGAGTGCTCTAGGAATAAGTTTTGTACAACTATTGTTGTTCAAGCATGTTTAGAGAAGTTTGGTTTTGAAGACCAGTAGTGGACCACGGAGACAGCTCTGTGTTATCAGATTGCTTTCTTCTACTCCTACCGAAGATTGTGGGTAGGTCAGGCACTTCCTTTTTCTTAATACTTAACCAAAAACTAATCCTAAAACTGCAAATGATGACTAAACTCAGATGACATTTAGTGATGTGTATCACCTCTTTTTCCTGCTCATAGAGAGAAAATGTTTCTTTTCTTGAAGTTTAAACAGTCATCTAAGAACTGTTAAGGCTGCAGGAGGGTTAGCACTGCTCAGAACAGAAGTCAGTCTATTTGCTCCAGTTCAGAATGTTTGTTCTTCTTTCGGCTTTTCCACAAAAAACACACACTGCACCAAATGATGAATTTCAGGTAGTCATCCAATAGAGGCTGTCCAATTCAAAAATCCACAAGTCTCAGCTGTTCGCTTCAACAGTTTATTAAAAAACACACAGCACAAAAGATATCGGATTAAGCGCTTTCATCTCTTATCCAGAGACTTCATCAGAATCAAATACCTACAAGGCAAGTTCATTTAAATAATCAATCTATTGCACAAGCATCCACTTCATTGGTTAAATATACAATTGATAAATTGTACATTCACAATTAAGGTGCAAAAGCTCTGCTTGTAAAACAACATGTCACATCCTTTCTATGCATTGATGCCATTACTTAAATGTACTTCCTCAAACTAAAAACAAAAAACCTATATTGCTCATTATTATTAATAGTACAAATGAATAAATAAATATATACTATTATGTTGTAAATATATATTATTATTAAAAATATGTATATAAATATGCTGCTAATATATTATAAAATCAGAAAAAATAAGAAATATGCAGAATATGAATGTGTGCTGTCCTAAAATCATTAATTACATAAAATATATATAAAATATATATAAAATACCTACTAAACCATAGTATCATCTACATGAAATACATCTTATATTATTTTATTAAATATTAATGTATAGTTGTTGTTGTTATAATTTGGTACCCCCTATATCAATTTAATGTCTTTTAGGGTCCAAAGCTCTCAATTTAAGAACTGGGGTGATGGACAGATGGTCATTGAGGCCAGGAAAATGTATAGCATCTAACCTCAATTGCCAAATTAATTCTCGAAATCCAGTTTTGTTTCCCAGTCACCCCCTCTTTCTCCCAATAAAACTTCTTCCAATACCCAAAATCTAAACTCCGCTTGCTGGCAGTTCAATTTATGTCTGTATAGGGCATTGTGCTCATTCATTTTATCTATATCTCTAATATGTTCATAGATTCTATGTCTAAGGAATCTCTCTGTCTTGCCTACATAATATGCCCAACATTTAAAGCAGTAGGCAAGGTAAACCACACCCTTAGTATAACAGCTAAAATATTTCTTGGCTTTCATTGAATATTTAATGCTTGCAATGTTTAATTCTTTAGTACCAGCCATAAATGTACATTGCTTACATCTACCACATTTAAAGGTACCAACTCTATTTGTTGCTCCTCTCAGTGTCTCTTCTTTCTTTTGTTCATATATTTCTTTCAAATTCCTATTTCTTCTATAACTAATTCTTAAAGGTCTAGAAAAACAATCCACATTAGATGGTATCTGTTTAAAAATGTTCCACACTGTGTTAATACATTTCTTCAACCATATTATATTATTACTACATGTAAGTAAATATGGATTAACTTTGTTGTTTTGTTCTTTGGACAATCCAGTACTTTGTTCTCCAGTTCTTAATATTAATCCACTATTCAGCAATGGTTTATAAGTATCACCCCAACCTTGAATAATGGCTTCTTTTATTGGGACAATAATTCTATCAGGATATCCCCTATCTCTAAATAACTCATGAACAAAACTTATTTCTTTCAAAAATTCTTCCTCGTCAGACGTCATACGAGCTATACGAACAATCTGTCCTTTAATAATGTTGTTCTTCAAAAAGGACGGATGGTCACTGTCATAATGCAAATATGCATTGGAGAAGCATTCCTTGCGATATATTTTGGATTTGTATTTTTTATTATCTCTATCTTTTGAGATTGTGACATCTAAATAATTAGCTTCTATGCTATTACTCTTATATGTAAACTCCAAGAACTTTGTAGTTTGGTTCAAGTATTCCATGAATTTTGGAATAATTTTTTCACTCCCCTCCCAAACAATAAAAATATAATCCATGAATCTGTAATATCCCCAGATATACTTAGAAAACAGTGTTCCAAATATGTAATGTTTCTCCCAGTATAACATGACTATGTTAGCATATAGGGGAGCACAGGCATAGAGAGAAAATGTTTCTTTTCTTGAAGTTTAAACAGTCATCTAAGAACTGTTAAGGCTGCAGGAGGGTTAGCACTGCTCAGAACAGGAGTCAGTCTATTTGCTCCAGTTCAGAATGTTTGTTCTTCTTTTGGCTTTTCCCAGTTACGGGTCGCCACAGTGGAACTCCGGTCCGCTAATGACTGGCTGTAGATTTCTTATGGGTGTTGAGGTACCAGCTCAACGCCTAACCTTCAATGAAGGTACGCCCATTCTATGCATGTCTTTCGAATGCAACTCGACCACGGGGAGGACATGCAGACTCCACACAGAAGGTGCTTCTGCTGAGAATCGAACGGGAGAACCTCTTGCTGTGAGACAACAACGCTACCGCTGCACCACCGTGATTCAGAATGTAATAGTAGTTATTCTGTTAATGGCCAAGTGCCAATAGTTATGTTTCAACTCTTCAAGACAAATGGATGAACTATGACTTGCTGATTGGTGTTTGATATAGAAAATCATTTTTAGCACTGTTGGCAATAACTAAATGTTACTTTACCTTCTGTCTTTTTATGTAGTTGAAGAGACATGAATCTGTGTGCATATCTACATATATATATATATATATATATATATATATATATATATATATATATAGGTCTACCTGATAATGCCGAAAGCTGGAAATAACGACAACGAGAACACCGATACCGGAAGATCGACAATGGAGATGACCGACAGTTGAAAATCCCGATGCTAACAACACCAACATGTCAAATGAGCGCTAGTGTGTAAGTATGTGGTAGTGATGGATGGCAGGGTTAGGGTGCGGGTAAGATAAGTGTGCGATAGTAATGGACTTTAGGGTTAGGGGCGAGTAAGGTAAGTGTGCGATAGTGATGGACTTTAGGGCTAAAGGCAGATTAAGTGAGTTAGGGGTAGGGCGTGGGTCAGGTGAGTGTGTGATAGTGACAGACTTTAGGGTTAGGGGTGGGTTAAGTGAGTTAGGGTTAGGGCGCGGGTTAGGTGAGTGTGTGATAGTGACGGACCTTAGGATTAGGGTTTGGGTTAAGGTTAGTGCATAGATAGTTGTGTTTGTAAGGTTTAGTGTAGGTTTGTAAGGTTTTTGGTGTGCTTGTGTTGTGTATGTGCTTTTTGGACATGGGATTTGTTTTGTTTGTTGACTGTCGGGATTGTGGTTTATCGGGCGTGTGAAGTTTCGTGTTTTTGAACTTTCAGTTTTGTGGTGTCTGTGATCTCATTGTCGGTGATTTTGCATGTCGGCGTTTTCAGGTAGACCCATATATATATATATATATATATATATATATATATATATATATATATATATATATATATATATATATATATATATATATATATATATATAAATATATATATATATATATATATATATATATATATATATATATATATATATATATATATATATATATATATATATCTATATATACATATATATATACATATATAT